>NW_016107492.1:416203-470384 GCF_001604975.1 Cebus imitator | reverse complement strand
CAAACTCCTTGAAGAACAGGGCAAGGGAGAATCTTTTCTTCTCTCTCTCTTCCCCCCATCCCGTGTGTGTGTGTGTGTGTGTGTGTGTGTGTGTGTGTGTGTGTGTGTGTGTGTGTGTGTGTGGTGTACCCTGTAAGGTTCTTGTTTGTTTTTTGAGACAGGGTCTCACTCTGTCATCCAGGCTGGAGTGCGCTGGCATAATCGCCGCTCACTGCACCTCAACCTCTGAGGCTCAAGTGATCCTCCCATCCCAGTCTTCCAAGTAGCTGGGACTATAGGAGTGCACTACCCCACTCAGCTAATTTTTAAGGTTTTTTTAGAAACGGAGATTGTGCCATGTTACAACTCAGGCTGGTCTCAAACTCCTGGGCTCAAGCGATCCTTGTGCCTCAGCCACCCAAAGTGTTGGGTTTACAGGCATGTGCTACCATGCCCAGTCTCTTGCAAGCTTCTTAACATACATATTTGTACAATCAATATGTTGAACATGTGTTAATAAATCTGAGTTGCTTCTGTACACACTCTGGGAGCTATTTAAAAGTTATGATAAGAAACAAGAACATGGGGGTTATCAGAACAAAAGAGGGGAAACACATAAGCACATGTCACAGGTATTATTTCTAAGGGATTTTAGAGAAAGTTCAGAGAGCTGAAAAAGGATGAACACTCAGGAGTAATAATAAATGTATCAAGAGAAACTAGTCAGAGAGAGAAAGAAAAATAGGAGTACAGTGCTCCTGGAAAAATATGTTTGTAAACCCTTAATAACTGAGTCCCATATTTCAACTTCTTTTTATCAGGAGGAATCCACTGAATTTTTTTGAGCCTTACCTTTGAATAAAGTTAACTGAAATTCTTGAAGAAATCACATTTGATTTTTTTTAAAAGACACAGTAAATTTTTAAAATATATTTTCATTTTAAAAACTGGCTGGCACAGTGCTATGAAGTAATGCTGTTTATATTCCTAAAGAAAAGAAAATCTGAAATTGCTTTTCAGAAAGTAAAAAACAAAACCAAAAAACTTATTTGAAAAAAAAAGTCATGAACAATACAAGAAAATAGGTATTTTGAATGATAATTCCCAGAACTAAAATTAGAAGGTAGTTTAAATTTATGAGTGGTTATAGGGAACATATATTAGAATTCTTTTATTACCAAGAGCTTCATATATATTCTCATTTAGTTTTCAAAACAATTCTACAGCATATGTATTATTATTCACATATGTCAAATGAGAGAATGAGACTTAGGGAAGGTCACACTTGCACAGTAAGTAATGGACAAAGACAGGTTTGTTTATACACACACACACACACACACACACACACACACATTTAAGTTCTGGAATATATGTGCAGAATGTGCAGGTTTGTTATACAGGTATACACGTGCCATGGTGGTTTGCTGCACCCATCAACCCATCATCAATATTAAATATTTCTCCTAATGCTATCCCTCCCCAGCCTTCCAACCCCTGACAGGCCCGGGTGTGTGATGATTCCCCCCGTGTCCATGTGTTCTCATTGTTCAACTTCCAATTCTGAGTGAGAACATGCGGTGTTTGGTTTTCTGTTCCTGTGTTAGTTTGCTGAGACTGATAGTTTCCAGCTTCATCCATGTCCCCACAAAGGACGTGAACTCATCCTTTTTGAGGGTTGCATAGTATTCCATGGTGTGTATGTGCCATATTTTCTTATCCAGTCTATCATTGGTGGGCATTTAGGATGGTCCCAGGTCTTTGCTATTCTAAACAATGCTGCAATGAACATATGTGTGCACATGTCTTTATAGTAGAACAATTTGTAATCCTTCGGGTATATACCCAGTAATGGGATTGCTGGGTCAAATGGTATTTCTAGCTCTAGATCCTTGAGAAATCACCACACTATCTTCCACAATGGTTGAACTAATTTATACTCGCAACAGTGTAAAAGTGTTCCTATTCCTCCACATCCTCTCCAGCATCTACTGTTTCCTGGCTTTTTAATGATCGCTATTCTAACTGGCAAGAGATGGTATATCATTGTGGTTTTGATTTGCATTTCTCTAATGACTGATGATGATGAGGTTTTTTTCATATGTTTTTGGCTGCATAAACATCTTCTTTTGAAAGTGTCTGTTCATATCCTTTGCCAAATTTTTGATGGCATTGTTTTTTTCCCTGTAAATTTGTTTAAGTTCTTTGTAGATCATAAATATTAGCCCATTGTCAGATGAATAGATTGCAAAAATTTTCTCCCATTCTGTAGGTTACCTGTTCATCTGATGATAGTTTCTTTTTCTGTGCAGTAGCTCTTTAGCTTCCATTTGTCAGTTTTGGCTTTTGCTACCATTGCTTTTGGTGTTTTAGTCATGAAGTCTTTGCCCATGCCTATGTCCTGAACGGTATTGCCTAGGTTTTCTTCTAGGGTTTTTATGGTTTTAGGTCTTACATTTAAATCTTTAATCCACCTTGAATTACTTTTTGTATAAGATGCAAGGAGGAGGTCCAGTTTCTGTTTTCTGCATATGGCTAGCCAATTTTCCCAACACCATTGACTAAATTGGGAATCCCTTCCCCATTGCTTGTTTTTGTCAGGTCAAAGATCAGGTGATTGCAGATGTGAGGCATTATTTCTGAAGCCTCTGTTCTGTTCGACTGGTCTGTATCTCTGTTTTGGTGCCAGTACCATGCTGTTTTGATTACTGTAGCCTTGTAGTATAATTTGAAGTCAGGTAGCATGATGCCTCCAGCTTTGCTCTTTTTGCTTAGGATTGTCTTGGCTATACGGCATCTTTTTTGGTTCCATATGAAATTTAAAGTCATTTTTTCTAATTCTGTGAAGAAAGTCAATGGCAGCTTGATGGGGATAGCATTGAATCCATAAATTACTTTGGGCAGTATGGCCATTTTCATGATATTGATTCTTCCTGTCCATGAGCATGGATGCTTTTCCATTTGTTTATGTCCTCTCTTATTTCCTTGAGCAGTGGTTTGTAGTTCTCCTTGAGGAGGTCCTTCACATCCCTTGTTAGTTGTATTCCTAGGTATTTTCTTCTCTTTGTAGCAATTGTGAATAGGAGTTCACTATGATTTGGCTATTATTGATATATATGAATGCTTGTGATTTTTACACATTGATTTTATATCCAGATACTTTGTTGAAGTTGCTTATCAGCTTAAGGAGATTTTGGGCTGAGACAATGGGGTTTTCTAAATATACAACCATGTCATCTGCAGAGACAATTTGACTTCCTCTCTTCCTATCTAAATACCCTTTATTTTTTTCTCTTGCCTGATTGCCCTGGCCAGAACTTCCACTACTACATTGAATAGGAGTGGTGAGGGAGGGCATCCTTGTCTTGTGCTGGTTTTCAAAGGGAATGCTTCCAGCTTTTGTCCATTCAGTATGATATTGGCTGTGGGTTTGTCATAAATAGCTCTTATTATTTTAAGATACATTCCATTAATACCTAGTTTATTGAATGTTTTAGCATGAAGAGGTGTTTAATTTCATTGAAGGCATTTCCTGCATCTATTGAGATAATCATGGTTTTTGTCATTGGTTCTGTTTATGTGATGAATTACGTTTATTGATTTTCATATGTTGAACCAGCCTTGCATCTCAGGGATGAAGCCAGTTTGATTGTGCTGGATAAGCTTTTTGATGTCCTGCTGACTCTGGTTTACTGGTATTTTATTGAGGATTTTCACATCAATGTTCATCACACTTACTGGCCTGAAATTTTCTTTTTTGTTGTGTCTCTACCAGGTTTTGGTATCAGGATGATGCTGGCCTCAAAAAATGAGTTAGGCAGGAGTCCCCCTTTTTCTACTGTTGAAACAGTTTCAGTAAGAATGGTACCAGCTCCTCTTTGCATGTCTTGTAGAATTTGATTGTGAATCTGTCTGATCCTGGGCTTTTTTTTTGGTTGGTAGGCTATAAATTACTGTCTCAATTTCAAAAGTGTTGCTGGTCTCTTCAGGTATTTGACTTCTTCCTGGTTCAATCTTGGAAGGCAGTATGTGTCTAGGAATTTATCCATTTCTTCTAGATTTTGTAGTTTATTTGCATAGAGGTGTTTATAGTATTCTCTGATGGTGGTTTGTATTTCTGTGGGATCATAGGTGATATCCCCTTAATCATTTTTATTGTGTCTATTTGATTCTTCTCTCTTTTCTTGTTTATTAGTCTGGCTAGCAGTCTATTTTGTTAATCTTTTCTAAAAATCAGCTCCTGGATTCATGGATTTTTTTTAAGGGTTTTTCATGTCTCTCTCTCCTTCAGTTCTGCTCTGAGCTCAGTTATTTGTCTTCTGATAGCTTGTTTTCTCTTGCTTCTCTAGTTCTTTTAATTGTGATGTTAGGGCGTCCATTTTAGATCTTTCCTGCTTTCTGATGTGGGCATTTCGTGCTATAAATTTCCCTCTAAACATTGCTTTAGCTGTGTCCCAAATTCTGGTATGTTGTATCTTTGTTCTCAATGGTTTCAAAGAACGTATTTCTTTCTGCCTTAATTTTGTTATTTACCTGGTAGTCATTCAGGAGCAGGTTGTTTAATTTCCATGTAACTGTGTGGTTCTGAGTGAGTTTCTTTATCCTGAGTTCTAATTTGATTGCACTGTGGTCTGAGAGACTGTTTGTTATGATTTCCATTCTTTTGCTTTGCTGAGGAGTGTTTTACTTCCAATTATGTGATCAATATTAGAATAAATATGATAAGGTGCTGAGAAGAATGTATAGTTTGTTGATTTGGGGTAGATAGTTCTGTAGATGTCTATTAGATCCTCTTTGTCCAGAGGTGAGTGAGTTTAAGTCCTCAATATCCTTGTTAATCTTTTGTCTTATTGATCTATCTAATACTGCCAGTGGGGTGTTAAAATCTCCCACTATTATTGTGTGGGAGTCTAGGTCTCTTTGTACGTGTCCAAGAACCTGTTTTGTGACTCTAGGTGTTCCTGTATTGGGTGCGCATATATTTAACAAGAAGAGTTAGCCCTTCTTGTTGCATTGATTCGTTTACTATTATGTAATGTCCTTCTTTGCTTTTTGTTTTTGATCTTTGTTGGCTTAAAGTCTGTTTTATCAGATACCAGGATTGCAATCCCTGCTTTTTTTTGCTTTCAATAAATATTCCTCCATCCCTTTACTTTGAGCCTTAGTCAAAATCTCCCCATCACTTTCAGGTCCACCAATCAAATGTAGGTTTGGTCTTTTCACATAGTCCCATATTTCTTTGAGGCTTTGTTTGTTCCTCCTCATTCTTTTTCTCTAATAATGTCTTAATGTTTTATTTCATTACGTTGATCTTCAATCTTTGATATCCTTTTCTTCTGCTTGACTGATTCGGCTACGGATACTTGTGTATGCTACATGAAGTTCTCGTGCTGTGTTTTTCAGCTCCATCAGGTCATTTATGTTCTGTAAACTGGTTATTCTAGTTAGCAATTCCGCTAACCTTTTTTCAAGGTTCTAAGCTTCCTTGCATTGGGTCAGTACATGCTCCTTTAGCTCAGAGGAGTTTGTTATTTCTCACCTTTTGAAGCCTACTTCTGTCAATTGATCAAATTCCTCTGTCCAGTTTTGTTCCCATGCTGACAAGTTGTGATCCCCTGGAAGAGAAGAGGCATTCTGGTTTTTGGAATTTTCAGCCTTTTTGCACTGTTTTTTACTCATCTTTGTGGATTTATCTGCCTTTGATCTTTGATGTTGGTGACCTTCTGGTGAGGTTTCTGTGTGGATGTCCTTTTTGTTGATGTTGATGCTATTGCCTTCTATTTGTTAGTTTTCCTTCTAACAATCAGACCCCTCTGCTGCAGGCTGCTGGGGTTTGCTGGAGGTCCACTACAGACCCTGTTTGCCTGGGAATCACCTGTGGAGGCTGCAGAACAGCGAAGATTGTTGCCTTTTCCTTCATCTGGAAGCTTCATCCCAGAGGGGCATCTGCCAGGTGCTAGCTGGAGCTCTCCTGTATGAGGTGTTTGTTGACCCCTGCTGGGAGATCTCTCCCAGTTAGGAGGCATGGGGGTCAGAGACCTACTTAAGGAGGCAGTTTGTCCCTTATCAGAGCTTGAGCACTGTGCAGGGAGATCCACTGCTCTCTTCAGATCAGAGCTGGCAGGTGGGAATGTTTCAGTGTGCTGAAGCTGCACTCATAGCTGTCCCTTACCCCAGGTGCTCTGTCCCAGGGAGACGGGAGTTTTATCTATAAACCCCTGTCTGTAGCTGCTGCCTTTCTTTCAGAGGAAGAGAGCTGCAGTTGGCTCCACCCAGTTTGAACTTCATGGTAGCTTTGTTTACACTATGAGGGGAAAACCACTCACTCAAACCTCAGTAATGGTGGACGCCCCTCTCCCCACCAAGCTCAAGCATCCTAGGTTGACTTCAGACTGCTGTGCTGGCAGCAAGAATTTCAAGCCAGTGGATCTTAGCTTGCTGGGCTCCATGGGGTAGGATCCAATGAGCTAGACTACTTGGCTCCCTGGCTTCAACCCTCTTTCCAGAAAGTGAATGGTTCTGTCTTAATGACATTCCAGGTGCCACTAGGGTATGAAAAAAACTCCTGCAGGTAGCTCGGTGTCTGCCCAAACGGTTCTTCAGTTTTGTGCTTGAAACCCATGGCCCTGGTGGCATAAGCACCTGAGGGAATATCCTGGTCTGCAGGCTGCAAAGACCATGGGAAAAGTGTAGCATCTGGGCCTGGGTGCACCATCTCTCACAGCACAGTCCTTCACGGATTCCCTTGACTAGGGGAGAGTTCCCCGACCCCTTGTGCTTCCTGGGTGAGGCAATGCCCACCCTGTTTCAGCTCTCACTTCATGGGCTGCACCCACTGTCTAACCAGTCACAGTCAGATGAGCTGGGTACCTCAGTTGGAAATGCAGAAATCACCTGCCTTCTTTGTTGATCTCTCTGGGAGCTGCAGACCAGGGCTGTTCCTATTTGGCTATCTTGAAAGAACCTCCCAAAGACAGGTTTTAAATCCATGCTTCTCTGACTGAAATTTGTGTATGTTAAGAAGCCTACAAGTTTTTGGTTTTGTTTTTTACTTTCTGAAAAGGAGTTTTGGATTTTTTTATGCATTAAATTAATATCAGTAAATCCCTTTCTTTGGAACAGATCTGATTTCCAATTATGATGAGGCTACGGGTAATGATGTATAATGAACATCACTGTCAATTGTAACTGGAGACCAATACCACAACTGACAAAAACATTATAGAGGTGTCCTCAAGAATTATTTTTTAATATCAAAAATCAAGGACTTTTACCTACATTATCTTAATCAATCAACATGAAAAAAAGCCAGGATATAAATGCCATTATTTCCATTTTATGATGAAACACATTTTAAACTCATAGAAAATCACACCGCTAGAAAGACGTACAACCAGAATAGAACAGAAACTCAATAGTGCAGTTATTTATTCATTTAACAATCAAATATTTATTAAGAGCATCCCATGTGCCATGGACTACTGCACACACTGTGCTTCTCTCAGTGGATTTTTCAATAAATAAAACATAATTCTAAAAGCCTTAAAACTCATATGATTTATAATATACTAGGATATCATGACTGTCAGGTAAGATGGAGGGGGCATTGCTTTAGGACTCTTGAGCATTCATGTGTCAGTTGCTGAGTCTCAGAAACTGATATCCCAAATATAGTGCTCTGACATGTTGAACTGAAGAGAAAGTCTCAATCGCCCCTTCCTCTTCCATTCTCCCAATCCTCTCACTCTCCCGAAGCACTGAAGTTCCCTTATCTGCCCAAAGTCCAAATCTTCCAAAGAAGAAAACAATGACCACTAATCCCTTCCTTTAGATTTTATTAACTAAGCTCATATTGGAAGAAAGACTGAAGTCTAACATATCTGGACAGATTTTTGTCACAGATCATTGGCTCCTCTGTGGGCCCAACAGACTTTATATCCCAGGCCACTATATGTTCTTCAAGCCCATAATTCCCCTAAAATTCAATTCCCCTAAAAATCATTTACTACCCCCTTAAAATCACCAACACTTTCTCCATCTGTCTTTCCCCTAAGGATACATAACCATCTGTACCCCACTGTGTGGTGAGGTTATCCTCTCTGGTTCTCCCCCTAAGCATGTTAATAAGTTTGTATGCTATTTAACCTATTAATCTGGCTTTGGCCTGCTGATCTTCAGCAAACCTTCAAGAGGTAAAAGGAAAGTTTTCCCTTTGTCTCTACACAGTTAACTGCTTACATGTTAGTGTAACATGTTAACTGGTAACAATGTTTCATATTACTATAGTTACAAAACTTCAATTATTATTTATGAGCATAAATTGTCACTAAATCATTGTTTTATAATACAACAATGTTTGTTTCCCTTCATTGGGTTATAGCAAAACTCTGATGGCCAAGAAATTACCTACTTTAGATTGTGATAAATCAATTTCCTAGTCACTTATATCAAGAAGTATCAAACTATACAAAGGGGAGGAAATCTTTCAGCTCAAAAAAGGGGAAGGGGCTGGGTGCAGTGGCTCATGCCTGTAATCCCAGCACTGTGGGAGGCCAGGGTGGGTGGATTGCTTCAGTCCAGAAGTTCAAGACCATCCTGGGAAATATGGTGAAATCTCATTTCTACAGAAAATACAAAAATTAGCTGGGTGTGGTGGTGCACGCCTGTGGTCCCAGCTACTTGGGAGGCTGAGGAGGGAGGATTACCTGAGCTTGGGAGGTTGAGCCAAGATTCTGTCACTGTACTCTAGCCTGGGAGACAGAGCAAGACCCTTTCTCAAAAAAAGAAAAGGTTGGGGGAGGAAGAAAGGAAGGAAACAGGAAGGGACAGAGTAAAGGAAGGAAGGAATGGGGGGAGGAAGAGAGGGAGGTAAAGCCCTACTGTTGCATGTGAATCATCCATCAGAAAAAACAAACAAACAATCTTTTGTGACAGTGGCAATGAAAAATTAACTAAAATCACCTATTGGTTTAAAACAAAACTCAGAAAAAAAAATAAGGTTAGTGCAAAACTAACTCCTGTGTTATAGTAGTGTATATCAAATAAGCCTGTTTTTATTTCTTTCTAATACTATGGAAAACTACCAATTAAGAAAAAATTCAAATATAATCAATTTCAAAACGACGAATTTATAAGCCCATAAACCTCTCCTAACCACAGCAATAACGTCATCAGTATATCAGTTTTGGCACACTGCTGATAGGGACTTTCCACGTTTTTAAACAAGCCCACTATTATATCTCCCAAGGACATAGAACACAATGCAGAAGATAAAAGCAAGTTGGGGAACTACAAGCTTAAATGTTCAGAGAAGGGGGCTGGGGAAAACACACGCATATAACAAAGCAAGAGGAAAAATATGGAAATCCAAGAAAAAAGAGTTAACATTTACTACTACTTTTCAGAATTGAGGTGTCAGGGCTTAGAAGAGTTATATAATAAATACAAATACTAGGAATGGCAGTTAGACCCCATCTTCAATTTTTATGATGTTTAAACCTTATGATATAAAGTACAACAAAGATAATAAGATATATTGCAAACATATTTCCAAAAGAGTAACTATTTGAAGACTGTCAACTGCATTACACATTTTATATCTTTATCATCTACTTCAGATACCTTTAGACAGGTTATAAATCTGCCAAAGCCACAATATGTGTAATATGCTGTGATTCGGGATTAAAACACAGGCAGAAAATGTGCATCTGTTTTGGATTAATGAAATCAGAATTTTCAGTAGACAATCTTGAGGTAGTTTTGTGAACCCCCTTTTAATTAAAAAAATATATATGGTTATATATACATAATATATATATATAATACATTCTTGCAAATAATCGACAATTAATTCTGGGTATACAAATTGATCTGGTATTTCTCACTATAGTTGGCTTTGAGTTATCTATATCTCTTTTCAAAGCCTCCTTATCTCAGGAGATAAGGAGATTTGGAAGACCTAAGGAGTCATAAAATCATAGCTAGTATTAGTGCTTACGATGTGCTGGGCACTCTGCAAAGCAATGTATATGTACCATTTCACTTCCTTCTTCAAAACCAAACAACATCAGTTTGATCTTTATTCCCATTTTCCATAAGTAAAGGATTTTACACAGCCAGCCCAAGGTTCCATGGCTGGTAGGTGGCAGTCAGAAGTACAAACCAAAGACTGTGTTTCAGGAACCCAAAAGGTTTATCACTAAGATGCACTGCCTGCCAAGTCTCTTAATTTTAGTTTACCCTACATGTTTCCAAACAATGGTCAACGCAATTATAATATTAAAAGAGACTCACCATTAAAACATACAATTAAAATTGAACTTAATGGAAAGAAGAAAAGTTCTAAGAATTCAACATGAATTAGTAGAACAAGTAAACACAAAATAAAGCACACGGATTTGTAGAAGTCAACGTTAAAATGGACACATCTAGTTCTTGTGTCAGAGAAAAGAAAATCAAATTTCATCTGGTAATATTTTTTCCCTGACATTAAATATAGCCAGGTTTTATCATATAAATCCCAAAATAAAATGACAGTACATCATGGGCAGTATCTTCAACATCAGTTGGGCTAAATACAGAGATACTTCTCAATTTATTTCTTCTGCTTCTCTTCTAAGAAAGCAAACAGGGAAACAGTGAGTGCAACATTTAACATAGGACTATTGTAACCCAAATCAAAACCAGGTAAAGGACCTGAAGAGATATTTCTCCAGAAAAAGACAGCATACGGTCAATAAGCACATGTCACGATGCTCAATATCATTAGCCACCAGGGAAATGCAAATCAAAACCACAGTGAGATACCACTTCACACCCACTGGGATGGTTATAATAAAAAAGACAGGCAATAACAAGCGTTGTTGAGGATGTGGAGAATTTGGAACGCTCATGCATTTTTTTGTAAAAGAATCTAGCTGCTTTAGAAAATATTTCCTCAGGAGATTAAACAGAAAATTACCATATGATCAAGCAATTTTAGTCCTAGTAATATACTCAAGAGAAATGAAGACATATGTCCATACAAAAACTTGTACATTAATGTTTATAGCCAAACAGCAGAAACCAAGGAACTGATGAAAGAATAAATAAAATATGATCTATCTATATAGTGGAATATTATTCAGCAATAAAAGAAAATGATGTACTGATACATGCTACAAAATGATGAACCTTGAAAACATGCTAAGTGAAGGACACATGATTTCATTTACACAAAGTATCTAGAATAGAGACATAAAGTATGTTAGTGGTTGTCATGGGCAGAAAAGAGGGTTGGAGGCAATGGGGTGTTACTACTAATGGTATGGGATTTGTATGAGTGAAGAAAAGTTGAGAAAAGCTGTTGATTGGAGTCTGATAAACACTATCATGCAGGATTAAAGGGATTATTTTAATGGACAAGCATTCAAGCCAGGTGTTAATACAGTGATGTATCACATAATGACATTTCAGTCAACAACAGACTATGTATATAATGGTGGTCCTATAAGATTATAATACTGTATTTTTACTGTATTTTTTCTATGTTTAGATATATTTAGAAACACAAATACTTAACATTGTGTTACAATTGTCTACAGGATTTATACAGTACAGTGCAGGTTCACAGCCCAGAAGCAACAAGTTATACCATATAGTTTAGGTGCGTGGTAGGCTATATCATCTAGGTTTGTACGAGTACACTCTATGACATTCACACAATGATGCAATTGCCTAAAAACACATTTCTCCAAACACATCCCCATCATTAAGCAATAGATGACTATAATTGTCTTTCTAAAGCATAAGAGAATCTCACTAAGGTAGAATTACATCATGATACATCTAACCAAATGAACTAGCTGCAAGCCTAAATGAGTTAATCTAGCAATGATTATTAAACTTTTTTGGATCATGAATCCTTTGGGATGTGCTAAATGCTACAAACAAGGTAGGCATGGTATTCATCCTATGAAACCTAAGTAATTTTGTAGAATATCAACATCAGAGAAGGACTTGCCATGACTGTGGTGAAACAAGACAAAAACAAGATCAACTCATAATCTTGCTTGAATAGAAATTTAATGAGGGGGTGGGGGAAAAATGCTGTGTGGCCACAAAAATAACCAAACATCCCACGTTCCTGGATAACTTCTCTAGTGACAGCTCTGGCCTCTCTCTGTTCCTCCAGCTTCCTCGATAAAAATTACTAATATACTTAATACCCAAATTGCTTCTGCTTTCTGACAACACCCTGTTGAGAACAGATTCTTTCTTGGACCTTCCCTAAAATCACGTTAGCTAAGCTCAAATCCTACAATAAGCATCTCTTGACTCCGTCTTAATGAGATATTTGTTTTCCAAGGTATGAATCTCCCTTGCTCGAGTAGTAAGCCCAATTTTGGTTATAGGTGTGTTCCTGGTGGTATTTGGCTAATGAGAATCACAATATAATATATATAATACATTACTGCAAAGAACATGTATAAAAGTATATAGGGCCAAGCACAGTGAATCAGCCTTCAAATCCTAACACTTCAGGAGGCCAAGGTGGGAGGATTGCTTGAGGCCAGGAGTTTGAGACCAGCCTGGGCAACAAAGCAAGACCCTGTCTGTACAAAAAATAAAAATTAGCTTAATGTGGTAGTTGATGCCTGTAGTTCTAGCTACTCAGGAGGCTAAGGTGGGACTATGGGATAAATTGATATACGAAAGGCAATGGAGGCTGGTGCGGTGGCTCACACCTGTCCTCTCTGCACTTTGGGAGTCCAAGGCGGTCAGGAGCTTAAGACCAGCCTGGCCAACATGGTGAAACCCTGTCTCTACTAAAAACACAAAAATTAGCCAGGCATGGTGGTGGGCACCTGTAATCCCAGCTACTCAGAGGCTGACGCAGGAGAATCACTTGAACCTGGGAGGCGGAGGATGCCGTGAGCCGAGATCACATCACTGTACTCCATCCGGCCTTGGCAACAATAGCGAAACTTCATCTCAAAAAAAAAAAAAAAAAAAAAAAATGGATATACAGTAAAATGTTGTAATTATCTCTATATGTTGGCATTATTATTTTCCTTTTTGCTTTTCTGTATTTCATCCTTTTCTTCAAAGACTGTGTATAATTTAATAAGAAGAAGGAAGAGGAGGAAGAAAAGCTCCCTTTCAAAAGAATATGTTATAAGGGAGGAATTTTATATTCAAACAGTTGCTAACCATAAAACGTTTTCAAACTTTAGTGTAACAGAATCACATGGGATGCTCACTGAAAATAGAGATTCCTGGGCTTCATCCCCGGTGTGAGCCTGGGAAAGCTATATATTGGACTCCAGGTGATTCCAACCCATAGGGTCTGAAGAGCAACCTCAATAAATGTGGCTCTGAAGACAAAGTAGGACTTGAAAGGATGTACAGATGTACAGAGGAAGGAAAAAGTTTCCCAGGCTAAAGGGGAAGCATGAAAAGCTAAAAAATATGAAGCTGTACATGCTGAGGAGAGGGAGAATGGGTGGTGTGATGCATGACGGGCTCTCAGTTAAACTGACCTTACCAACCTGGGACAGAACTGAGGGCTCCTCTAATGAGTGTTGGAAATTGGGCAGGCTTGGAAAGGTAAGCAGTGCATATAATTTTCATTCACATTTCCTACTCACATTTCTCATACCCCACTCAGCCAATTCACTGGTTTCTTCAATTTATATCTAAGTGTTTTTCAGGAAGCAAATCTAACTTTTCTTTAAACATCGCCACCAATAATTTTCACTTTTTTTTTAGCCCCATGAAATCTTTTCTACCCTCCTGGGAACTCATTCTCTTACCTTTGCCTATGCTCCCAGCCATCTGAAAACCTACCACCCACCGGCCAACCAAGAAACAAAGAAAACAAAACCAAGTTTAAAAGTTCCCCACTGACATCTATATGACTCAAGAGTTTCAGAACTCCCTGTCTTTCAGTATTATAACTTACCAACTTTTCTGAAAAGATCTGGGATTTTCCAGTGAGTAAATCAGAACTTTCACTTTTGTCTAGACATTTTCAAGTGGAAAAGTGTTCCTACCTTTATGCAAAAGGATATTTTTGCCAGTTATATTTTCTCTATGTATTTTCTAATTAGGGCTCTTGTCTATAATATGAAGTAAAATGTTCGAGCTGAAAGAGATGTCAAAGGAAAAGCTTTCATTTTACTGATGAGAACTATTTCACATTCTGTTTTCCCTAACACAGGGGTCCCAAACCCCCAGGATACAGACGGGTGGCCTGTCAGGAACTGGGCCGCACAGCAGGAGGTGAGTGGGAGGCGGGTGGGTATTACGGCCTGAGCTCTGCCTCCTTTCATATGAGTGGCAGCATTAGATTCTCACAGAAGCTCGAACCCTATCGGGAACTGCGTGTGTAAGTGATCTAGTTGTACACCCTCACACTGCCCTAACAGACCCTTCTTCCCCCACATACTCCAAAAGAAGAAATCATATTTTATCTGGAAAATTTCCCTTAATATTTTATGTCCCTTAATGCAGCTGAACAGTAAATGGTTTTTGTGCAAACCACTGATTACTGGCATTAAATAAGTTACTAAGTTACATAGAATAACAATAGTATTGTGATAAAAATTTTTATGTCTTTTTTTTCTTTTTCTTTTTTATTTTTGAGGCAGGGTCTCACTTTGTCACCCATCCTGGAGTATGGTGGCATCACCATGGCTCACTGCAGCCTAGACTTCCTGGGCTCAAGTAATCCTCCCGCCTCAGCACCCCCAGTAGCTCGACTACAGGCATGCACTACCACACCTGGCTAATTTTTGCATTTTTTGTAGAGACGGCACTTCGTCATGTTGCCCAGGGTGGTCTGCTACTCCTGAGCTCAAGTGATCTGTCCGCCTTGGCCTCTCAAAGTGCTGGGTTTATAGGCATGAGCCACCACATCTGGCCCATGTCATCTTAAGCTTATTGGGTATCATAAAACAAAAATCTCCAAGTGAATGAAAATCAATTATAAAGTAAATGGAAACCAAAAACAAAAAAAGCAGTCCCTTAAAAACTAGGAATGTAAATCTACCTAGAGATGTCCTATTCTATTACAAAGCTATCTTGCATAAAGACTACTACCAATGATTCAAAGTCCATATAAGGTATTTACATGTCGGTACTATCTCAGCAGAATAGATGTCTCTTGACATTTACATCCACCCTCTTTTGATGGCACCTGAATTTATGCTAATGCAGTGACTTAGGGTGAGGCCCCTCAGCACGGAGCTGGTCAGCAGAAAGATCAAGTGATTAGAAGGTTGGAACTTTCAGCCCCACTCACTGGCCTCTGGGAAAGGGATCGGGCTGGAGATTAAGCTCTGTGAAAACTCTTGAACATCAAATCTGATAAGCTTCCAGGTTGAACACATCCAGTGCAGGGAAGGTGGCAAGACCAGAGAGGGAATAGAACCTTCATGTCTCCCACCCCCAATTCCTTGCCCTATGTACCCTTTCTGTTTGGCTGGTACTGAGTTATATCCCTTCTAGTAAACCAGCAAATGTAAGTAACATGTTTCCTTGAGTTCAGTGAGCTGCCCTAGCAAATAAATGGAACATAAGGAGAGGCATCATGGGAACCTCAATTTATAGCTAGTCCTTCAGAAGTCTATCGGTGGCAACTGTAAAAGAAATGGCTGCGCTGCAGCCAAGAGTAGGCCGAGGGAAACAACCGCTGCTGCATGACACAGCGGGACCAGAGTGCAGGCACACAATCCCATGCATTACATAATAACAGTTACGTAACCATGTTATGGGTGGGCTCCTCACCTGGCTTTGAGCCACTATTGTCTATAATATAACTGCACTGCTAACTCTGTAAGAGAGAGCCAGACCACCTTGCAGGTAGCCAGGAGGGGATTCAGGAAGTGGTGAGTGCACTGGAGAGTGCAGCTACAGGCATGAGGGTGGCAGCAGCCGGCACTGAGAGGGTCTGTGGGCGAGCAACACTGAGACAAAGGCTGACAGAGAGAAAATAAAGCCATATCCCAACTGCCTACAGTGTCCCTAGTGTTCTTTCAACTACCCGCCACCCATCTACCAACTCCCCTCAGACACCTGCTCAGGCTGGAACCTGACAATTGGTATGGGCGGCAGGATTCCAAGGTGAGTGAGTCCTCAGCCCCCAGTGATCCTGGGTCGGCTATGTGGCTGTGCTGTGAGGCTGGGCTCCAGTGGAAACACAAGCAGCAGTGGACGGATCCCCTGTGAACATGGAGAAGGTGCTGAAACACCCAGAAGCACACAGCACCGAGAAGGGGCATGCCTTCGCCAGCAGAGTCAGATGGGCATTTTTGACTGCGTTGTGGGCAGTGCATGTCCAGTCCCTTACCTGTGCTGCAGGACACAGCACAGGTAAGGGACCTTCAGACATAAGCTGAGCACCCGGAGGTCCAGATTCACAGTTTGGAATGAGAAGTGGGAACTGCCGTTAAGTGCCAGCTTGAGCCCACCCTCCCAGCTGGACACTCCTGCTTGGTCTGATACGGAGGAGGAAGAACCCCCACTGCAGGCTCACTCCATGGTCCACCTGAAAATAGAGCATGAACAGCCACCTGGGCCCAAAGCACAGGCCCAGGGACCCCCTGCCATGGCAGAATGTGCTTCATACAGTGCCTACACCCCAACTGATTTGTGGGAGTTAGGCAAACAGTGTTGGCACAGTCTAGGGGAGCCCCTACCCACCTGGGAAGTGCCGGTAACTTTGTGGAGGCAATTGTCCCCACAGCAGCAATTCCAGAAATGCCCGCCTGGATGTTCCAGCTCAAGGACTACTTACACACAGGCAGAGGTATAGAGCCTTTTGTGTTTGATTAGGGAGCTGGTCGAGATGCCCGGCTTGGGGGATACCAGATGACATGATGCCACATGTGGAATTAGCAATCCACTGGTCCCCCACCAATGTACAGCAGGTGCTGGCGCTGGTAGACACTGGCACAGACTGTAGCCTTGTCTATGGAGCCCAGATAAGTTTCCAGGTAAGGCTGCATACATAAATGGCTATGAAGGCTGGTCAGTGAAAGCAAAACCTGTATCTTTGGGCCTTGCATCAGCTACTTGGCTCCCTGTTTATACACTGTGTATATCTCTCCCATACCTGAATATATTCTGGGGGTGGATATTTTACATGGCTTGGCGGCTGTGCCATTTATCACAGATTTGATGGACCACTTGACAATGGAATTGGGACAGTACCACTACGTGGTGGATGTGGCCAATGCATTCTTCTCAATTGACTCTGCTCTGGAGAGCCAGGAACAGCTCACCTTCACATGGGAAGGATGACAATGGACTTTCCCAGTGTTGCTGCAGGACTATGTGCACAGTCCCACCGATAGCCATGGTCTCGTTGCCACGGATTTAGCCACCTGGAAATGTCCAAATCTATTCCATTATATTGATGTCCTATTCCATTATACTGATGATATCATGCTAACTTCTGATCCTCTTGCAGATTTAGAAGTGCCAGCGCCTCTCTTCTGACATTTGGCAGCATGCGGTTGGGCCATCAATGAATCCAAGATCCCAGGGCCTGGATTGACTGCCCAATTCTTAAGAGTTACCTGGTTGGGTAAGACAAAAGCCATACCAGAGGCCATCATAGACGAAATTCAGGCATGTCCTCGGCCCACCACAGTGATGTAGCTGCAGACTTTTCAGGGCCTCTTGGGGTATTGGCGGGCATTTGTGACCCATTTGGCTCAGATGATAAAACTGTTGTACTGGTTGACAAAAAAGGGGGCTACCTGGGATTGGGATAATGAGGCTGAGACAGCCTTTCTGGCAGCCAACCAGGTTCTTCAGCAAAGCACAGGCCCTACAAGTGATTAACCAGGGGTGCCCATTTGAACGCAAAGTGCATATGACCACAGATGATTTTGGCGGGGGCCTATGGCAGCACATGGGGTGCTTTAGAATGCCAGTAGGCTTTTGGTTCCAACTTTGGACGGGAGCTGAGCTCCAGTATTCATTGATAGAGAAGCAGTTAGCAGCTGCATGTGCCGCCCTTCAGGATTATGAGTTTGACGGGACGGGCTACAGTCATCATGCAGATGACTTACCCAATAGTGGGGTAGACATGTTCATGGGTAATGACCCCCCAGACTGGGATGGCACAGACATCCACTTTAGCAAAGGAGGGTGAACAAATACCTGGCTTTGGCCATGGACCCTCCAAGCCACCCATTGCAGATGGTTGGCAATCGCAGACCCCTGGAGGTAGGGCTTGGGTATTTAATGTATGGCCTCTGATATGGTTTGGTTGTGTTCCCACCCAAATCGCAACTTGAACTGTATCTCTCAGAATTCCCATGTGTCATGGGAAGGACCCGGGAAGATAATTGTATCACGGGGGCCAGTCTTACCCCATGCTATCCTAGTGATAGTGAGTAAGTCTCATGAAATCTGATGGGTTTATCAATGGTTTCTGCTTTTGCTTCTCTCTCATTTTCTCTTGCTGCCACCATGTAAGAAATGCCTTTTGCCTCCCACCATGGTTCTAGGGCCTCTCCAGCCATTTGGAAATCTAAGTCCAATTAAACCTCTTATTCTTCCCAGTCTCGGGTATGTCTTTATCAGCAGTGTGAACACGGACTAATAGAGCCTCTGTGATTGCCCGTTTGTAGGGGAATGGCCTAGGAAGGAACCCTCCTCTGGGGGACATATGCACTGCTGCTGTGGCCTGTGGGTCCATGGTGCTGCCCTATGGGCACATTTCTCCTCTAAGAGGACTCCCTTGGCCTAGCGGGTGGAGTGTAAGGGAAACAGCTGCACTGCAGTCAAGAGTTGGCCAAGGTAAACATCTGGTGCTGCATGACATAGCGGGACTGGGGCGCAGGTACACAATCCCGTGCATTATGTAACTTATGGGCGGGCTCATTACCTGGCTTTAAGCCAGTATCGTCTGCGAGTAATATCACTGCCCTGCTAACTCTGTAAAAGAGAGCAAGGCAATCTCTCAGTTGGCTGGGAGGGGAGCCAGCAAGCGGTGGGCACACCGGGGAGCTCAGCTACACGCATGGGGGTGGCAGAAGCTCCAGAGCTGGTGCTGAGAGGGGCTGCGGCTGGAACAGGTGGCCAAGACAAAGGCTGACAAAGAGAGAATAAAGGTATATCTCAACTGCTTACAGTCCCCCAAGGGTTCTTTCAACTACCTGCCACCCACCTACCAACTCCCCTCAGACCCTGGCCTGGGTTGCAACCTGACAACAACCTACTACTTGCAATTGGCATCTGAACCCGGGGGGACACTCCAGGCAGATGGTATCAGAATTGAAGTGAATTATAGAATACCCAGTGGTGTCCAATGGAGAACTTCTTGGGGTGTGCTGTGCTGAAAGTATAGTAGATGAGAAAGTGTAAGTTGCCTTAGGCGCCCAACATTCTCATTTTTTGTGCCTACATTTTTAAGAAATAGGCTTTATTTTTTTAGAACAGTTTTAGGTTCACAGCAAAATTCCACAGAAGACAGGGAGATTTCCCATATACTCCCTGCCCCTACACATCCATAACCTCCCCATTATCAATACTGCCCACCAGAGTGCAACATCAGTTACAATTGATGAGCCTACCTTGAAACATTTTTATCACAGAGCCCACAGTTTCCATTAGGTTTCACTCTTGGTGTTGTACATTCTGTGCATCTGAACAAAAGTTTAATGACATGTACCCACCATTATATTTGTATAGAGTAGTTTCACCACCTTAAGAATCTATCCTTGACCAGGCAGGATGGCACATGCCTATAATCCCAGCACTTGGAAGGCCAAGGATCACTTGAGCTCAGGGGTTTGAGACCAGCTCTGGCAACACAGCAAGGCCTCATCTCTACAAAAAATACAAAAATTACCTGAGCATGGTGGCATTCACCTGTAGCCTGTAGTCTCGGCTACTAGGAAGTCTGCAGCAAGAGGATCGCCACACCTAGAAGCTTGCAGCTGCAGAGAGCCCAAGCCATGGTCCCGCCACTGCACTCCAGCCTGGGCAGAGAGAGACCCTGTCTAAAATACATATATGTGTGTGTGTACACATATATGTTCCTATATATGTATACATGTATATGTGTATATACACATGCATACATATACATATTCTTAACATTCTAAGTCCTCTCCCCCTTAGGCTGTAATGTCTGCACCAATTAGCCACCCTTTCCCCCAACAAAAGGAGAAAGTTTACCCAATAAAATTGTTTTGTGTAAAGACACAATTGCCTTGAGTAAAATCTTACTAAAAGTCTACTAAATACAATTGCCTTGAGTGAAGCGGCAATTTGAGAAAATCAAGAAATGTGGGCTGTATCCAGATTTGAACTTACACAAGGTGATATAAAGGGAACAGCTGCAAGACATAAAACAGCAAACTGAAGAATCCAGGAGAAACAGAAAAATGCAAGTGGTATCTGGGAGAAAATTAAACCCTAGAGATATTGTGGAAAAGGGGAAGACTGAGGCAGAATTCCCTTGTATTTAAATATCCTGGGACAGAGAGACCCCAGTAGACTGGAGGGAGAGGGAGAAAGGCAAGCAGCTGACATCTGGTTACAGGCTGCCTCATTTCCACATGGACGGCACTTGGTTAAAGTGCTGTTCTAGCAGACTCAAGTGTTTCACACTCTACAAGTATCAGGGAAAAGGAGAATATTTTTTAAAGTTATAGTAAACTACAATGAAGTAAGTTATAATCTACCCAAAATAGTCAACTAGGATTGCCAGAAAGGGGCTGACTGGAAGCCAAATGGAGAGCAGGGAAGAGGGGAAGTCTACCTTGGAAGAGAGCACGTATTTGCCAAAAGCCACTTACAACCTCACAACATAACTAGATCAAATAATTTTCTGTCATGCCAGATAGTGGAAGGCTGCTATGCTGAGAAAGGCAACTGAGCAGTTTTGGCGGCGGAAACAAACAGAAGGCTTAGAATCAACATCTGTTTTCTACAGTATGCTCGCTATGATTTCCATCTCCAAGTTTCTGAAATTCCAGAAACAGTATATGTCCTTGTCAAAGAAATGACGAATTACTACGTTACTTTGTGTTAACGAAAAGGTTACATTCATGTTCAGACGGGAGAGACGCTTCACTGAGGAATTTTCAATTTTTCAAACTGTTACACGCACACACAAGACGGAAAGGAAGGCAGCCCGACCGCGTTTCCCAGGAAACAGGTGCTGCAAGGTGGCGATGCGCCCCACCCTCCTCCGGGAAGGCGCTGACCGTTCCGCAGGTGTCTCCATTGGAAACAAATAATGGGAATCTCGGTCAAAGAGGAATTCCCTGATTTCACTTGAGAAGTCGCGGGCATGGAGGCGCCGCAGGAAATTAACCACGGCGCCTCCCCAGGTGCTGTCCATTTTGCAAAGGGTGCGTCTCTACAGCGACTGTGACGAGTCCCGGAGCATCAGCACCAGGGACCGCCGCCCGCTGCACCCTGGGCTTGCCAGGCTGGGTGTTGCAGAGTGAACGCCCCAGCTCCTGCCCGGAACCCACGTCCGCTGGCTCCTACCGTGACTCATGATCCTCGCTCGGGCTCTCACTGTCCACGCACGCTGACGCTGGGCTCCGACACCACGGCCGCCTCCGCACGGCGGCGCGGCTGCTGTTTGTAAACACGCCCCACGTGAGCTCGCCCTGCCCCATTCGCAGCCGGCTCACGGGACTAGAGGATCCTCCGCTTTCCCACCCAGTCCCCTGGGGGTGAGATTCTAAAATTTCCCCTTGGTGAGAAAAGAGCCTCGCCCGCAGAGCCGAGCCACTGGGAAAAGCGCCAAGACAGGGAGAGCGTGTGCCGCCCCCTGCCGGCCGGAGAGGCAGTCGGGCCCCGAAACAGCCAGGCGCTGAGGGAAACCCAAGCGGCGCCCACAGACTCTCCTCTGCCGGGCCCCGCCACTCCCGCGCGCTCGCCGGAGTCCCCGCCCCCGGGCCGCGTGCACTCACCCGGGAAGGCCCCGCCCCCTCGCCGGCACAACGTTCTGCGGGGGCGCGCGCGTGCACTCTAATCCCCCGCCTTCCGGCTCCGGCGGCGACGCTCGTTTCTCGCCGCCGTCCCTCGCCGCCGCCGCCGCGCCACCAGTGCCAGCCTCCCTTTGGGGACTCCATTTGCTTTTAGTGCGGTCTGGGCGCCGCGCACGCGGGCGCAGGGCGATGCCCGGTGCCGGCGGACTGACGTTCCCTGCGCCAAGCGGCCGCCCGCTGGCTGGCTGGCTGCGGCAGTGACACCCTGGTCGCCTGCGTCCGGGCGGAATCCGGGCTCCCTCCGCGGGAGGAAAGACGTCCCGCGCTCTGGAGCTCGCCCAGCGGGGAGAGGCCCTCGCTAACACGGCTTCTCTCTGACCTCTTAATTTCAGGAGGTAGGCTCTTTAGGTCCCTCTCTCTGTCACCCCAGATTATGCCTAAAAGCATTATTTGTCGTATTTAGCTGTCACATTGATAGGAGGCGTTAATTTTCTCAAGATAGTTGCAGGATAGATGTGGATAATGCCACAGATCCTGATGTTGAATTGAAGGAAAATGTTTTTGGTATTTTCCTTTAGGTTTCGGAGACTCTGAGTGCCTATACAGCCCCCGCAGGAACTACTTCTGTTGGCCCACCGAGGATCGTCTTTCACCGGGATTATTGTAACATCATCTTCACGGAGCCTTCCACCCCATAGCCTCTACCTTGGGTCCTAATTTCCACCGATGCAGTTTATTGATGCTTTCTTTAGTAATGTTGCATCACATGTCCACTATCCTCCTTTCCAGCTGCCAAATGCAGTAGGTTTAAGTCGCTTTTAAAGTAGAGAGTTTTCTGCCTGTTCCACTTTCACCTTATTTGCTCCGCTCACTTCCGTCCGGGTCATCTCTTGCTTATGATTTCCACGAGCACTCACTTGCGCAACCTATAGCAGAGTCCTTGCCTAGAGAGACAGCATTCCATACAATCCACTGCTTGACAAAGACCACATAGACAGAGGGTGAGTTTTCCCATTGTATTTTCCTGTATGTCAAGTTTACAAGTCCTCTCTTGACTTAAACTGTTTACTCCCTAGCACATTTCCTAAAATACTTCCACCTGAGATTTAGTGGCAGATTTAGCAAAGAACATTACCTGCAAGGATAGCAAGAATTGAGTATGCAGTAGTACTGTTTAGAAACTGTTCAGTTTCTGACCTCCAGTGTGATTGCAATTCACGAAAGAACCTAAACCCTACCTAAGTGAAGAGGAAGGAAGAAGATAAGAGTTCATTGGAGCTAGGCTTTGTTGTAGAAAGTTTGTAAGTTTTAAAACAGCAAGTAAACATTCATGTAGACCTGGTCAGGAAATTGGTCACTGCAGTATCCATCTAGGTCCTAGAAGTGAGAGGAGGAATCTTTCAACCTCATTTTGTAGTCGCTTTGTATTCAAATCTTAGTTGCTAATTGTCTTGTTCTAGTAATCACCTAAAATAGACACCTAAAATGTTGGGGAAACGTAAGCGTGTGGTGTTGACAATTAAGGACAAGCTTGACATTATTAAGAAACTTGAGGAAGGCATCTCTTTCAAAAAACTTTCTGTGGTGTACGGAATTGGTGAATCCACAGTTCGTGATATTAAAAAGAACAAAGAAAGGATTATAAACTACGCAAACAGTTCAGATCCTACCAGTGGGGTATCCAAACGTAAATCTATGAAGTCATCAACATATGAGGAACTTGATAGAGTTATGATAGAGTGGTTTAACCAACAGAAAACAGATGGGATTCCAGTGTCCGGAACGATTTGTGCAAAACAAGCCAAGTTCTTTTTTGATGCTTTGGGCATGGAAGGTGATTTTAATGCATCATCAGGCTGGCTAACTCGATTTAAACAGCGCCATGGCATTCCAAAGGCTGCTGGTAAAGGAACAAAACTAAAAGGAGATGAAACTGCGGCCAGTGAATTTTGTGGTAATTTTCAGGAATTTGTTGAAAGAGAGAACCTACAACCAGAGCAAATTTATGGTGCTGATCAAACTGGATTGTTCTGGAAATGTCTACCATCAAGGACATTAACTCTTGAAACTGAGCAAAGTACTTCTGGGTGTAGGTCAAGCAGAGAGAGAATCATTATTATGTGTTGTGCAAATGCCACAGGTTTACACAAACTTAACCTTTGTGTTGTGGGGAAGGCCAAAAAGCCCCGAGCATTCAAAGGCACTGATCTTTCAAACCTTCCTGTGACATATTACAGTCAAAAAGGTGCATGGATAGAACAATCTGTTTTCAGACAGTGGTTTGAAAAGTACTTTGTGCCACAGGTGCAGAAGCATTTGAAATCCAAGGGACTCTTAGAAAAAGCAGTGCTTCTTTTAGATTTTCCCCCAGCACATCCACATGAAGAAATGTTGAGCTCAGATGATGGCAGAATAATTGTGAAGTATTTGCCACCAAATGTCACAAGTCTGATTCAACCAATGAGCCAGGGAGTTCTAGCCACTGTAAAAAGATACTACCGAGCAGGACTTCTCCAGAAATACATGGATGAAGGAATTGACCCAAAAATATTTTGGAAGAACTTGACAGTGTTGGATGCAATTTATGAAGTGTCAAGAGCTTGGAACATGGTAAAATCAAGTACCATAACCAAAGCATGGAAAAAACTTTTCCCTGGCAGTGAAGAGAATTCAGGTATGAACATCGATGAAGGAGCCATTTTAGCAGCCAATTTAGCAACAGTTTTACAGAACACAGAAGAATGTGAACACGTTGACATTGAGAATATTGATCAGTGGTTTGACTCTCGGAGCAGTGACTCAAGCTGTCAGGTGATGATTGACAGTGAAAGTGCTGAGGACCAGACCAAGGCTGCTGAGCAAAAGCCTTCCAGTAAGAGTAGAAAAACAGAACTGAATCCAGAGAAGCATATTAGCCATAAAGCTGCACTTGAATGGACTGAAAATTTACTAGATTATCTTGAACAACAAGACGACATGCTTCTGTCTGATAAGTTGGTATTAAGGAGGCTTCGGACCATGATAAGAAAAAAACAGAAGATCCAAAATAGCAAAAATCATTAATAAGGCTCAGTGTATTTGCATCTTTGCGACTGTATCTGCAGTGAAACTTTTCTTGTTTGAAGTCCTGTGGATTCCAAAGCCAAATACATTTTATAAATGATTTTAGGATTAGATGTCAGTTTGGATTACTTTAATACAGCTCTTTAATGTTGACTCTAATCATGGGGCATTGACATGTAACTTGTCTTTCTACGGTTTCTAATATGTATTGTACTAATTAGATCATAAGGTACCCAAGGCCAGGGGTCTTGTGTCTGTTGTGCCTGAATTCAGTGTGTCTAATAAAGGCCCATGCACACTATAGGCACTCAATAAAACGTACATTTTTATGGCTTTCTTTGAAGTTGAACTTCCAAATTGAAATATGTTGGGGGTAAGTTCCCATTTCACAGCTTTTCCACTGCTGAAAATCAGAAGAGTTCAGCAAAAATTGTGCTTGAAGTATTTCACTGCGACTGCAGACAACAGAGGAAAATAGTCTAAAGCCTTAAATACTGCATTTCCGTACTAGCAGTATTTGGGTAATTGGCAATTCAGATCAGCCATCTCTTGAGTATAGTAAAGGAAGAGAAGTATGATTTAAAAGTCCCAGAAAAAGGATTTGTACTTCAGTTTTTTTTTCCATCTGATAAGAGGGAGAGTTCTTAAATAGTTGTGGGAAAAATGCCATTCCTGTTCCAGGAAAATAGATTTCAGTTCCCAAACCATTGCAATAAGGAGAAGAAAGAGTTAACATTTTATCATATGTCTTTTGGGTTCTTTATAGATGCCGGTAGTTTTCTCATTAACAAGTATCCGACTTTTATGTAACACTTGAAAGCTTACAAAGTATGTATGTCATTTGCTTTCATGTAGCATTTTTTGTGAAAACAAATGCTGAGAATATAAGCTTACCTCTAATTTGTGGAACCAGTACACGAACAGTGGACTAACATTAAGTAAAACACGAGAGAGGCATTGTAGAGTGCAGCTGCTGTGTGACCATGGGCAAATTACTTAACCCCCTATCTGTTAATACAACTAATACCTGTCTCAGAGAGTTCTGTGAGGAGTAAATGAGTTGGCATGCGGATTTTAAATAATAGGGGCTTATAATAGGGCCTACCTCAGAATAACACTGAATGTTAGCTATT
Source organism: Cebus imitator (assembly GCF_001604975.1). NCBI lineage: Eukaryota > Metazoa > Chordata > Mammalia > Primates > Cebidae > Cebus > Cebus imitator. The sequence continues at coordinate 444,262 of NW_016107492.1, read as the reverse complement.
ACTGCCATTGTGGAAATCGAGGTTTGGTAGTAGGCAAAACCGATCCAATATATGACTCAAAGTGGGGTTGCTGCATTAGGAAACCCTTCCAAGGAAGTGAGATAAAAGAGATACAAGTAATTAGTTTCAGAGGAAATACAATAATGATTTCTTTCATTGAAAACTGAAGGGTTACTCTAATTGAAAAATCACTTACCACCCCGTTAGGCTTTGTGATGTATGCAGGCATTTAAGACGTCTTAGATGGAGTTATATACGAAATGGAAATGGAATTGTAATTTCGTTGGTCCAGGTCTGTTAGCACTTTGCTAATAAAATAAATAGATGTTGGCTTTATTCATAAAAGAAAATCTTACTAATATTGGCATAATTTAACAAAGTAATAAAACACCTTTACAGTAGATAAGATCGCAGTAAGCAGGACACTTGGAATATTTTATCAAACTAAAGTAATATAGGATCAGTAGAAAAAGCAAAAGAAATGTCTTAGAAGACGGTGGTTATAGTATTTGGGCCCAGCTATATATAAGGAGCTTGTCATTTAGCCCGCTTCTGATTTTTCTTTCATGAGGATTATTATCAGTGCCTTTTGAGCTGTGGTTCTGGATTCTAGAACACCTTTTTCAGAAGACCTCTAAGAATATACTTTTTTGGAGAATTCATACATCATTATTAAAACACTTTCCTCAATTTACACAATTAATGTGACCTACCTGATAGCCTTGAGGGAATAGAACCCTGCAGGATAAGTCCTGAGGCTATTTGGTTTCCTGGAGACTAAGGATTCTGAAACTTAATAATGGTAATGACTTATATTTGAACACTGCTTTGCATTTCTGCATTGCTCTTTGCTAACAAAAACTTTGTTCAATCATGACACTGAACTGGTTTAGTCTCATGTTTTATCATTAATCCTAATATGAATTGTGCATTCTCATTCCATGTTTCATTGTAATAAAATCTTCTCCTCCTTGAGATATTGTAATAGTCCTTCTAGAAAGACACATTGTGGTTATCTTGGTTAATTGCATGCCCCTTATATGTACCCAAGTTGGAAAAGCAGATGTGTACTGTCATTTTGACTCTGCACCTTAAAGGAAATACCTACACATTCTGACTATTGGTTAATAATTCTGACTATTGGTTAATTTTTAAAATGCATATGCTTTTCAGAGGAACTGAGAGACTAACATAACTCAGAACAAATGGGCAAAGTATTTGGTAACTAACAGCATGCTTTTCTTACAAAACTGCACAGTGAATGCTATTTCGTAATTCAGTCTCAAAGGGGTTGGTTGGAGAACTGGGTGCTAAATAAATATAGAGTTGGCAGGGCCAAAGAAGCCACAGGCAATTCAAGCAGAATGATATAGTAGCTATTGTCCTGGGATTCTTTGTTTTCAGTCTTCAGACAGTCGTGCAGTCACTTCATGAATTTTCTGGATTTAGGAAGAATTGTGGTGGACTGAGTGGCACGGCAGATATGAAGCAGGACAAAGATACTCAAGTCACAGGGTCAGAACACACAGTACTAGAAATCAAAGGAGGACCCCGCACCTCCAAAATTAGACTTATTCAGGAGGGCTGTGTTCACCTATCACCTTCATATTTTCACAAATTAACGTGTTTTTTTAAAAAAATATACATACTATACATGTTAATATCTACAGAATTACAGGTCTCATGTGCCAACTGCCATCTTTGTCTAATTCAGGTTAAACATAAGAATTCTTATTTTTAAACTTGCAAACTAAAACCTAAAATCAATTTTGCATACCTCATATGCAGACTTTAAAAACACTAGCCAAGCAGAAGGAGTAGGGTTGTTGAAGGTTAACTGATTGGAATGCAAACTTCAGCTTCTCTACTCTTCTATGGATAACCTTGGCAGCATACTGGACCTCTCTGAACCTGTTTCTCCATATGTGAAAGGGTGGAAAGATAAGCAGTCACATTCCAGGCAGTCATAAACACCAACTATTAAGCAGTCCCACAGCTGTTCATTGAGAACCCCTGGTCTCCAGGCTTGCCTCTGGAGCTCTTCTCTCACAGAGACTCTGTGCAGACCCCCAGGAAGCCCAGGCATCTCTTGAGATCCAGAGCATTGACCTGTCTCCGGGAATGCTGGCTGGGGTGTATGCCTAGGTGTGCAAGCAGCACTGAGTTCCCCGGACTCCAAGGACTACAGCTTTCAGTCACCGCAGGGGCCCATCAGTAAAAACAAAACAAAATCTCTTATAAAGATTATAAGATTGAAAAAACAGACTCCTGTAATAGCAAAATACCAAATTATAAACAGGACCTAAGACCATGCAGGCAAGGGTTAAGTGACATCCTTACACTTAAAGAGTAAGCTGTCTTCTAGCTGCCACAAGGGTTTTCTTTTTCTCTAGCAGTTAGACAGGCACTGGCCTCAAGCTAACTGGCCCCCAGCCCCTGTTCCACGAGCTATAAATAAGATTTAATTAGACACAAGCCTGACTTTAATAACTTTCACCTGATAAAAGACCACTGACCAGGGACTAGTTGTAGCTGGTTTACAGAAATTGCACACTTGCGTGCCTTTCTGCCCTGAAAAGACCTTTTAATGTATAGGGCCTAATTTTATTGCATCTAAATATTAAGTCTCACCCCAAAATGAACATGAGTCAGATGTTATGTGCATATTTGTTCAATGCACATGTGTCAGGACCACCTTCATGAATATTCATAGCCCCTCCTGCAACCTGTTAAATATGTACATTTAGCCCAACCTGTTGTCATATTTCCATAGGAGCTTCAAGCACAATTGATAGTGGGAAATGTGCACTATAATTAAGACTGAGTAGTGTGTGTACATCCTAGATAATTCTGGAAACAAATCCTCAGCCCTATAAGACATGCACAAGCAAATTAATGCTATGTCTTACCCCACAATGTCTTAAGTCAGTGACTCTCCTCATGGTTTGGATCAGGCCGCTCCTGGTGAAAAAAAGTTGCTCATAATTTCAGCCATGATTAAAGGGATAGGTTTATTCTTCTGCTGTAGACCATATTGCTGTTACATACTCACCATGATGCTCTAGCAGATCTCTCTGTAAGCCAATGGACTCAAAAGTATTTTCCACTCCAAGTGGTGAGGTTCCATTCCACTGCCCCTTAACTGCATGTTTCAGCAGGAAGTAGCTAGATGGAGCACATCATCCGCTTTCCATAGAAATGGAGTGGAACTTGACAGTGGGGAGTTGTAACCGAGAGTCTCAGGTTTAAAATGTATTTTAAAGCCCTTCCCAATAGTCTTAAAGTGCATTTAAAAGGTTTTTTGTTTTTGCTTTTGTTTTTCCGTTTATTTCTCTCCTTCCCCCTGGGCACTCCCTTATACCATGATCCTATGACCAACATATACGTGCTTGTCTAGCTATATGATTGCTTAGAAATTCCAGGGGCTAATCTTGAAACAGCCCAGGCCTGGAGACCCAGCTGCGGATTACCACAAGGTGGTTAATCTACAACCTGTCACAGTCAAGATGGCACCGGCGAGTTCTCCAGGTGGACAATAACTCAAGATAGCCATCAGAACATGACCGGCAGACCTGCATGTTTGGCATGCAGACATTATTTCCACAATTCCTCCATGTTTCCCATATGAGGTTTCCCCTTTGTAAATCCCTTCAGTCAGCCCCTTAAAATTTGAGGTATCGTTTTGAGGCTTGAGTCTGGGCATCTCCTCAACTGCCAGCATTTTATTAAAGCTGCTTTCCTTTCACCACACCTTGCCTCTCATGTGTCAGGCTTTAGAAACTGTGAATAGCCAGACCTGAGTTCAGTTATGGGATGATACCTTTACAAGGGAAATTTATTCCATACTTTTAGGCAAGCAAGAGGAGAACAGAGAACACTTCCTGCATCTGTTGATTCTCAGTTGCCTTCAGCTCAGATAATCCTTATGCCAAAGAGGCATGTTTTGGGGGCATAACCTGAACCCCTTCAGTCCTTAGTAGTTTCTCAGCTTCTTAGAATCACAAGGCTTTTTTTCCTTTCCTTTCTGAACTAGCCTGGCTCTTGCAAGTGAAAGCCTTGCTTTCCAGATTATTGTTTCTACTGCACTCTTTTTCCTGTCTTTGGTCTACTTTGAAAGTAAAGCTAAGCAAAGACTTCTTTGTTCTCAGCATTATTTGCATTTTCCCTGAAGCAGTGAAGCTAAAGGACAAGAATTACTGGGAATGAGAAGTGTGCTGATTTTTATTTTTAAGACTCTGTATTTTCACCCCAGAAAAAAAAAATTATCCCACATTCTGTAAATTTGAATCTCCCAGAGACGGAAAGGTCACCAAGAGCATAGAGCTTTCTGTCATCTTGGGGAGAATCCCTTTCTGTTACACATTTTCATTCCCACTTCCAGCAAGACAAATTTCTCTTTGTTTCATGCACTTCAATTCAGCAAGCAAGCAACTTTTAGCACTTCAGCAAGTAACATTTATGTTTCACCTTCTACCCCAGGCAGCTTTGAAAATATTTTTTTCCTTGACAGACCAACATCTTAAAATAATTCTAGAGCCAGCTATTAAACAAAACAAAACAAAACAAAACTCGTCTACTTCCTTGTACTGTACCTGTCTGCTCTCCTGTTTCAGTGAATAGAGAAGGCCTCAGAGCTTCATGGTGCTGGATATACCAGTACAGAGTACAGTAGTTGAAAGGAAAGGAAAGAGTGCTTTACCTTTCTTAAGGTCTAAATAGCATTGTGAGTGAAAATATCAACAGGCAAAGAATCATCTGTGTGCTTTATCTTAACTTTCTTAGTAAAATACCCTTGCAGGCACAGAAAAAGCCAAAAGGTCTGAACAGCTCTTCAAAATAAGCAGATTTGTAAACCATTTAAAAGAGGATGGAAAGTGAAGTCTGATGGGGCAATGGAACATATACTGGGGCTTGATGCCTAGGTGTACATGGTCCCGTCTATTGCCTCCTGGGACAGGCTCTCAGCTGCCAGCCCCATGACCTTTGTCACTACAGATCCCACCCAGCTTCTTTCTCCACACTCCCGCCTGGTGACCACTGCCAGCTTCCTCTCCTGGCAGGGGCCTGGGCACAAATTCACAGATGTTGAGATTGGGCATGCTGCCCAGAGGCATATTGGGTAAGACATGGCAGGAGCTATTTTGCCCCAGGCTGATGGTGCTATGGTACATTAGGTGGGGATTGGCTGGGGAGAGCTTCTTACTCACCCCAATCCAGGTACCGAGCACCTCTGACAGGCTGTAACCCCTTGGCAGTCACCCAGTGCTCTGGGTTGGAAAGGCAGACACATGGGAAGGGGAGACTGGCTTTCCCATCCCCAGCCACGACAAGGTGCATTAGTGTGGCAGTGGACTGCAGGGTAGGCACCAGCACCTGTGAGGTCTGCACTTGTCCAGCAAGTGTGCCTGTACCCAAAGGTGTGTGACATTAAATAGCAAATTAAAAAACCCAGCATGATAGGTCCAAAGAGAGACTGAAGAAGACAGGGAAATGCTTGTATCTTAGTACTTTTAACAACACCTTTACTTTAAGGGGCCCCGTATTTTCATTTTGCACTGGGCCCGGCAAATTCGGTAGCCAACTCTGCTTTCCACTGTTTCACATCCCCTACTCAGGGATTACACGTCTCAAGAGAGAGGACTATAGAGAGTAAAGGGGAATCAGTATGGGTGTACAGCATTCTTACGGCACTGGGAACCATGTATTTGCAGGGTACCATCATTTTCATACATTGCATTTGCAGGATACTTCAGATTTTTAAAAATAAATTCCCATCCAGCAATTACAGATATGAGATACCATTTCAGTCCAGCATTGCCACAGTACACACTGGCTTAGGACATTCACAGCCACCTCCAAATGAGGTCTAGATAAGAAAGAAAACCTTGGAGCACCCAAGTGGATAGTGAGGTGGATGACATTCTGTGTATCCCTCAACCAACAAATAAATAATATACCCTGATAGCTCTGTGTCATGGGGAGGGAGAAAGGATACATATGAAAATTACTATGGAAGTTCAGAGTTGAGAGCATGCCAGTGGATTTTCTTTGCAAAACAGAAGCAACCTATAGAAAACATTCACTTTTCTTCAGTAAAATGCAAAAATACATGGGCTCTATGAAGCAATGCTGAAGATACACATTCAGCATTGGTATGATATGTTAACCAAAATGAGCAACTTACCAGGAAAGCAAAAATAGAGTACCAGAATTAAAGTCTTCACTGGAGATGGTAAAGAACAAGATTAACATTGTAAGATATTCAATTAGTAATTTTCATGAGACACTTGAAACAGTTTCCCATAATGCAGAAGATAAGGTTGAGAAAAGCAGGCTGGTTGGTTTTCCTGTTTGAAAATCACCTGGAGGAAAAGAGGAAAAGCCCCTTCCTCAAGGTCTAGCTTACCTAACTCTCAGGCAATCAGTAACAAAAGATCCAAGAAGTCATTAAATTCAAGTTCTTACTTCAGGGGCTAGGGACTTCCCCAGGGCTCTGAAGACTGACTCCAACCTATAGTTACCTCTTCCTTATTTTAATGCTAAAAATCATGCCTGGGGTAGAGATTTATAATGCTAACGCTGCTACAATGTATGAAGAAGCATGTTGAGTCGCTGCACAAATGCTAGAAAAACATCTATAGGTGCCCTGATGTAATCCTTCCCTGTAGAAAGGCCCTGTAAAACACACCCACACACTACCCTCAGGGATTAGCCCATTCCCTTTTCCTTTCAGGGCTAACTCCCTTGTGCACAAGCTGAATAAACTCTTGTTGCTATGTTTGGTGATCTCTCTTGATTTCTATCATGGGAGATCTCAAGAACACAGGGCACTGGTAACAGGGTCACAGAATAAAAATGATGCAGTGACAGAAAATAAACAACCCAAACTCTAAATCTGCAATAATCAAAATTAAATTCCATATACAGTATGCTTGAACTGAAAATAGGAATAGGCACCTGGAATACTAATTACTGAATAGCAGGAAATATTAAGGGAGAAAGATTGTTCAGTTTATACTATCAAGACAGCTCACAAAGCATCCAGTCAGAAAAAGTTGCACGCACACACACACACAGAGTTTGTCTTCAGGTTACTTTATAGGTCAAAGTGTTATAAGAAATTGATGACTCTCCATAGATTTTAAGGGAGAAGAGTTGTAAGCAAATGATTTTATACCCACCCAGGTTGTTATTCTTGTGTAAAGGCAACAGAAAATTATTCTGTCTTATGCAAGAGTTCAGCAATTTATCATACCACCCGTGTAACCTACCTCAAATTAAAAAACAATGTATAAACTCTAGCAGATTCAAAATTGAAAACACAAGAAACTGTCAGCTTCGTAAAAGAACTGGCAGTTAGTTTTAAAACCATTTAAATATAGATATCTAACTGTAACTACAGCTACAAAAGATATAAAATACAAAAATAAGAAATGTAAACTATAAAATTATAAAATAAGAAAAATAACTTGGAAAGGAAAAACCCTAAAAATGTAAGGCATGCTGATGTTTTAGCAATATTGTCTGAGTATAGAAATCCAAGGTGATGTTGACAAAGACCCGGAATGGACTGGGAAAACAGAAGCCTGGTAATGTTTTTAATGAGCATAGGGAGAGTGGGGAATGTCTAATACTTTATTCTAGTATTAAGTTAAACCAATACAGGCCAGGCATGGTGGACCACACCTGTAATTCCAGCACTTTGAGAGGCCAAGGGGGCAGATCACTTGATGTCAGGAGTTCAAGACCAGCCTGGCCAACATGGTGAAACCCATCTCAATTAAAAATGCTAAAATTAGCTGGGCATGGTGGTGAAGACCTGTAATCCCAGCTACTTGGGAGGCTAAGGCAGGAGAACCTCCTGAACTCAGGAGGCAGAGGTTTCAGTGAGCTGTAATCTCACCACTGCACCCCAGTCTGGGCGACAGAGTGAAACTCCATCTAAAAAACAAACCAAAACCCCATGTGCTGTTTACAGGAGACATATCTTAAGCAAAAGGTCACACAACATTTTAAAGTAAAGAAAGAACAAATAAACTGAAAGTTAGGAGTGACAACATACTAACAAAGTAAAATTTTAAGCAAAAAGCAAGTTTGACAAAAATGATTATCTTATATAAATGATAGGCATAATGATGGTGATAATAATAAAGCTGTGTTTTATAAATAAAGTAATACTTAAAGGGATAAAACAAAAATTATGAGTCATACAAGATAAATTGGTAGAAACATAAATGTAATAAAATTATTTAATATATTCTGTCTTTGATGATCAAGAAGATAAAAAAATAAATGATGTAGACAACTTGAACAATAAACACAGCAAGATCACAAATTTTACCTCAAACTACAATTTGGATATATAATGGGAAATACAATTTATTTATTTCATCTGTGATTAATCTGGCTTTCTAAGGCCCATAGTTCCAATTTGTAACTGAGGGAAGAATTGTAAATATCTAATCTCTTTTAAATCTTAGTTCAGTCTGATAATTTAAATACTACTTTGTGGGTGCTGTTTAGCCCCTCTCTGATAAAAATCTTTGGTCTCTTAAGTGGTTCATCCATTCCTCTAATTTTCCCTCAAGGCAGCATGTGGGTATATGGAAAAGGGGTGTGCAGCTTCATCAACCTCTCAACATTACCATGAAGGTGAAATCATCAGGCTCAGGTGCTCTCCTTGAACTCCTCTCTGTTATCTCTAGTCTTTGGAGAAATGTTTGTGCTCTTCCTGGCTGTATACGTGCCCTGCTGACCTTTACTCTTAAAGACTAAACCTGGTGTCAGCAGTGCGTTGGCTTTTCACTGTCTTAATCACTGCCCATTAGTGACTGCTTAGCTGAGACTGCCTCTCCTTGGCTCTCATTGGTGTCATAAGCCCATTATATGTTTGAGTTTGACTCCCATTTGGCTCCAGCTAGACTACAGCCTTTGACACAGAGCTACTCATTGCATCCCTTGACCATGGCAAATCCTCTCTAGCAGCTTTCCCAACCTCATCTAACTCTGTGATCCAAGGTGGTTTAGAAAATCTAAACAGGATGTCTTTCCTCTATCCGCCTGTTTTTATAGATGTTGAAAAATTAGGAGGCCATTAGGCTGCATTCTGGATTCCTACATAAGCAAACTGAAACCCAACTCAGAGTAACTCAACCAATCAGAAACTGCTAACAAAGCTCTAATTAGGAGCTGTACCAATCAGAAACCTTCAACTAACCTCTAACTAGAGACTTTCCACCTAAAATAGTTTGTCTTGCTCTCATGAACCCCTTATAAAATTTCTCTCTTCATGCCTCCTTGCTAGAGCCCAAACTGCTTGTGATTTGGGGCTACCTGATTCATGAATTGCTGCCTGCTCAAGTAGACTCTTTAAAATTGTAATGGGCCTAAGCTTATCTTTTAGCATAGGTCAGTTTGTCAAGACTCATCTAGTCAAATGACCAATTGTCAAATTTAATAACTGTACTTATTCACCAGAGACTTGTTTCATTGTCCTACTTCTGAAGGTTGCTGCAAACAGTTTTGGCAGTGTCTATGAAGTTTAAGTTGACATGTTTCCATTTTATCTTCATAGCATTTTAAGGAATAACCAGGTTGTTGAAACTTGAGTTATAGAATGGTTTAGTGCATGTATCAACTAGTCAGGAAAGTTTATGTCAACATTTTAGCATTTTTAGGACATAGGGTCAATTTTCTCTTATTCTTTCTCTGTAATTTCTTATTTACAATGAATGGAGTGCTAATCTTAAAATAGAGCTCATATGCCAAAAGCTTATACTTTACTTTTTCGCTTTAATAAATTCTGCTTTGCAATGCACACTATATATATCAACAGAATAAGAATCATACTATTCCTTTAAGGGTTTTTTATGAAAGTCAAAGCATCATAGACCAAAACAAACACAAAGTAGGTAAAGGCTTAAATTCTTAAGAATTTTTTATTTAATCCAAGCACTTTTTAAAGCCACTGATGTTTATTTTTCAAATTCTGTGTGGTGACTTGTGGGGGACAGGAATGCAGATTATGAAAATGCTAGCCTTTGTCAGTAAGATACATACACAAATTCAAGAGCCATCTATTTTGTAAATGTTGGTAAGAATGTTCATATGCTATGAACTTTTATGATGTTACATAGAACACTGAAATTCAACCAATATGGCAGGGGTTCATAAACTCTTGATGAGGTTGTTGACTAGACTGATGAAAGAAATGCTGGAGTTAGAAAGTCAGATTTGGAATTCTGCCACATAGAGTTGCTAGTTTAAATCATGAAACTGGCTATGATGACTGAAGAAGAATAACAGAAGTGAAAATGTCAAGGACTGAACTTTCAATACCTAAAATTAAAGAGTTTACCAAGACAAAGGCACAGGAGTGATGGGAAAGAAAAAAGTGAGGGGAATATAAATAGAAAAATACAGAGAAGAAAGATACTCCAGAGAACCAAGAGATAGAAATTAACAATGAGAAGATACACATAAGTGAGAAGCAGAAGTGTAAATGTTTGAAGAAGTAATAAAAGAGGGGTTTGAAATGCAGAGAAAGAGAGAGAGAACAGGTCCCTGTCCTTTGAGGGGGAAGCTTGGATGAGGAGAATGATGAAATGTATTTCTCACAATCATTGTCATTATCTTCACTTATTTGTCAATACCCTTAAATAAGGTATGTACACAGAGCGGTAATAAAAAGCAAGATATTCAAAAGCAGTTGAAGATTGTTTAGCTTCCTGTTTCTAAATTTTCCTACTCTAGTTAAGCCAGCTTATTCTCATCACAGCTACTATCTGACACTCTAAACCTAGATTTGGTTCTAGAATACCTACCTTAGGCAGCTAATTTTAACACTTTCTCTTGAGGCCATTTTTATTGCCATTCTTCTAAACATAACCTTACCCTCTCTTGTGGCTGACAGTTTTCCTCTTTTCTTCCTTCCTCTTGCTACTCTTTATTATATTATTCATTTTAACACCTTTTTGAGTACCTACAGTGTTCCCTAACAAATTTAAGGTCGGGGACAGCAGAAACCTTAAATACCTTGGAAATTTTGTTATACAGCTCCTGAACGGTCCTGGCAGATAGAACATATTCAATAAATATTGGTTGATAGAATGAATTAGCACAATATTGAGCACTGTATTCATGATTAAGATAAAAGTTCTGTTCTCGAGGAATTTACAATCAAGGAGTAGGAGAGCATCATTTATTCAAATAACTACAGTAAATAATTGCTTAATAAAATCAATGCAACAAGAGACTATCTAGGAGAGTAGGATCATGAAAGCCAGGGAAGAGTGTATTTCAGGAAAAAGAAGTGATACACAGAGAGCAATTAAGAGAAGGACTAAGAAAAGTCCATTGGATTTAACAACAAGAAAGCCATTGACCACCCGTACAGAAGATTAGATTCTTTGAATGACCTTTGTGCTGAAAACAACTAAAAATACTAGATAAAATATAAGAATACATGCTTACTTTGGCAAAACATATACTAAAATTGGAACAATACAGAGAAGACTAGCATGGCCACTGAAAATTAAAATTTAAAAAAGAGAAAATGCTATTATTTTTAAAAGCATCACTGAGCTGACAGAAAAGTATAGAATCTGCACAGATTAAAACAAGTAGATAGACTGGATAAAGAAAATGTGGCACACATACACCATGGAATACTACTATACAGCCATAAAAAAGGATGAGTTCATGTCCTTTTCAGGGACATGGATGAAACTGGAAACCATCATTTTCAGCAAACTAACACAAGAACAGAAAACCAAACACCACATGTTCTCACTCACAAGTGAGTGTTGAACAATGAGAACACAAAGACACAGGGAGGGGAACATCACACACTGGGGCCCTGTGGGTGAAGGGCTAGGGGAGGAATAGCAGAGGGTGGAAGGATTGGGGAGGGATAGCATTAGGTGAAATACCTAACATAGATGATGGGGCGATGGATGCAGCAAACCACCACCATGGCATGTGTATACCTATATAACAAACCTGTGAGATCTGCACATGTACCCCAGAACTTAAAGTATAATAAATATATTTTTAAAAATCAGGTAGCCAACATAAAAAAAAATAAAACATGTAGAAGTGAAAATTTTTGCCATTTTATATAAAACACAAATACACACACATACATATATAACTTACCTCTGTTAGAAGTCAGAATATAATTCTTGATGGAGTTAGTGGCTACAAAGGAGATCAAGGGAGGGATTGCTAATGTTCTTTCTCTTGATGTAGGTACTGGTTATGTAGAAGTATTCAGTTGTGAAAAATTTATCAAGTTTTCACATATATTCATGATATTTGCACTGCTCTGTGCTTTTATTCAGTAAAACTTTACTTTTTTTTTTTTTTTTTTTGAGTTAAAACGATCACAAGAAAAGTGAGCAGACTAGAAGGTAAGTGAATACCCAAGTTGGCTTTTGACTGGAGGTTATCTGCCCAATCCTGGTAATTTTCAGATTCTGTTTTGATGGCTGTGGGAGTTACTGAGGACCTATAATTTAGAGCCTCTCCAAGATGAAAATCCAGGAGGAAGTCTCCTATAAGGTTGGGACCACAAGACTACACAGTGAAAGAGAATTAGAAATAAACTTGTAGCAGAGGAGAGGCAGAAAGACAGTGTTCATGTCTTAAGCTTGGCTTTTGGTGGGAGGAATTAAAACATCTTGCCTGGAGAATTGCTTGAACCCAGGAGGCGGAGGATGCAGTGAGCTGAGATCGCGCCATTGCACTCCAGCCTGGGTAACAAGAGCGAAACTCCGTCTCAAAAAAAAAAAAAAAAAAAAAAATCTTTCCTGGGAATTTGAAAATGGAATCCTCCCCACAGGCAGGTTTACAATATGAACTTACTCTATCAGTGGGAACTTAATTAAAAGCTAAGAATTTAATTAAGATGGTAGTGCTTTCAGGAGATTGGTAGGAGTAAACTCAAATCCTCTCTGAAGAAACACAACTTTTATATGGGCCTCAATGACTTTCCATGGATAAACTTCCAGAGAATAAGAGCTGACAACGCACTATGAGTAAGCACCAGCAGGAGCAGTGGAAAGCAGAACCAGATCTGCTCAGACTGCAGTTCCTGGATTTATTGTGTAGTGAATATAAAAGTAGCAAAAGTTTAGGTATTGAATATAAAAAATAGCAAATTTAATTTAATTTATTTTTTTGAGAGGGAGTCTTGCTCTGTTGCCCAGGTTGGAGTGCAATGGGGGGCTCTCAGCTCACTGCAACTTTGGCCTCCTGGGTTGAAGTGATTCTCCTGTCTCAGCCTCCTAGGTAGCTGGGATTACTGGTGTGTGCCACCACTGCCAGCTAATTTTTGTATTTTTGGTAGAGACGGGGTTTTGCCATGTTGGCCAGGCTAGTCTCAAACTCCTGACCCCAGGTGATCTGCTTGCGTCTGCCTCCCGAAGTGTTTGGATTACAGGTGTGAGCCACCATGCCTGGCTGCAAAATTTATTTTAAATGGAGGCTTTAAAATAGGAGAGACTTAAAAATAAAAGATAAAGCGGATTTGAAAAGGAACTAAATGGGACTCTGAAAAATAAAAGTAGTGATCAATATAGTAATTATAATTAAGTTATCATGACCATTGTCAGAGCAGGATCATCAGAGGGAAGGGTGTAGTATCTAAAAGCTAGTCAGATGAATGGTTAGTGGCAGTTAATAAACTGTGCATATATGTGCTGTGTGCTGTTCTGTATGCTCGTAATATTTTATAGTTTAAAAATATTAAATAATAATGAGAGATGAAAAATAAGAATGGTAAGTGCAGACTATTTCTAGCAGCTTTCAGAGGTGACAAAACTTAGTGATGGTGATGAGGAAATGCCTTCTTCCATCATTATATTTTACTACTTCCAGATACCAATTCTGCTTCTCTCTCTTGGACTAAAGGAAAAGGAGAGATGCAGGAAAGGGAGGGAGAGTGGGAAGATGAGGGAAAGGGAACGGGGAAAATAGAATAGGAATAAGAAAAAAGGGAGAGTTGAAAGGGAAAAGGAGAGAGGAGGAAACCATTATGTACATTGAATGATCTCCTTCTCTCTGTGCTGGATTTTAACGATGGTAATGGAGAAAAATAAAATGGTGGGGAGAGAAACAGTGAACATAGGAAGCACATACTAAATCAATCACATTGAACGTTAGCATATTAAGATTTAATTCCCACTGTAAATAACAAATTTTGTTTAAAAAATCTAACACTAACCGAATTCTCTCTAATTTCACTTTTCAACTACAGAAACTAGATTTGAACCTAACTAAAATTGACAAGCTCTAGTCTGCAAAACTTGAAACATCCCTACCTCTTATTGAAAAGTAAAAAGTAGAAAATAGGGTATTCAATTGTCAGTTTAAATTACTTTTCCTTTTTTTACATTTTTATTTTTAACATAGTTTAGTCCTCTTGGAGATCTGGGCCTAGGGCAAGAGGAAGAGGGATAAGGCACACTATTAGAGTTCATAGATTCATAGACATATAATTCATCTCTTGCCTTTGTAGTGCAAAAAGTTCAGCATTTATTGTATCCAATTGTTTTGAATGTACTTCAACGTCAGGTAATTTTGAAAAAATACGATGCAATTTTTAGACAAAACTGCCCATTTTAATTCTCAACAAAGCAAGTCAATGCATTTTTCAAATTAGAAAAATAACAGCATAATTATATAATTAAAAGTAGTATTTCTCAACTTTAGCTATTGTGTCCAGGTTCTTGGCATTTTGAACAAAGAATTGGACAAAATGTGCAAACAAAGCAAGGAGAGAATGAAGCAACAAAAGTAGATACTATTGAAAATGAAAACACACTCCGCAGGGTGGGAGTGGACCTGAGCAAGTGGCTGAAGGGTCCGGTTACAGAATTTTCTGGGACTTAACTACCCTCTAGAGGCTTCCCATTGGTTACTTGGTGTACACCATATGCAAATGAAGCAGTCTCTCACGACCAGTCTGATTAGCTGCAGAAGGTGACCAATCAGAGCCTGAAGTGAAGCTACAAAGTTAGACTCCTATGCAAAAGAAGACTTGGCCATGACCAACCTGATTGGTTGCAGGAGGGAACCAAACAGAACACACCTGACTACTCTTTGTGTTTTTTGTAGAGACAGGGTTTCGCCAGGTTGCCCAGGATGATCTCAAACTCCTGAGCTCAAGTAATCCACCCACGTTGGCCTCCCAAAGTGCCGGGATTATAGGCGTGAGCCATCATGTCTGGCCAGTTTCCACTTATAAATGAGAACATATGATTTGTTTCTGTCCCTGCATTAGTTTGCTAAGGATGATGGCTTCCATTTATGTTCCCACAAAAGACATTATCTTTTTCTTTTTTTATGGCTGCACAGTATTCCACGTTGTATATGTACCACATTTTCTTTATCCAGTCTGTTAATGATGGGCATTTAGATTGATTCCATGTCTTTGTGGAAATAGCATTTCTTTAATGTAAAAGAGTAGATAGAATAATATTGACTGAAATAAAATTTTACTTAACACATAGTGTTAGAGCATCAAAAAGCTTTTATTATTCACCAATATTGTATATTTATATGAATGATAAAGGTATATGAATAAATTTTACTTGTTAGTGTATTTTGAACAAGACACAATAGCCAATTGCTCCTTTCCCTTTGCCACTCTCCTGTTACTTATTAATTCAGCAACTATTAAGTCCGCCCTGTGTTCCAGGCACAGTTTTAGGAGTTGGAAATATGAGATTAATACTTACTATGTCACTCATAATGGAATCTCAATCATACACTCATAATAAAGAAAATACTGTTTTGATGCATAGAGCATCCATATATATGTAAAAGAATACAAAATTGGGCCAGGCGTGTTGGCTCATGCTTGTAATCCCAGCACTTTGGGAGGCTGAGCTGGGTGAATCACCTGAGGTCAGGAGTTTGAGACCAGCCTGGCCAACACGGTGAAACCCTATCTCTACTAAAAAAAAATACAAAAAATTAGCTGGGTGTGATGGCAGGCACCTATAATCCCAAACTGCTCAGAAGGCTGAGGTGGGAGAATTGCTTGAACGCAGAAAGTGGAGGTTGCAGTGAGCTGAGATTATGCCACTGCACTCCAGCCTGGGCAACAGAGTGAGACTCCATCTCAAAAAAAAAAAAAAAAAAATACAAAATTGTGATTATTTCCAGTGTAGCAATGAAAATTATTTGGCTTCCAGGAGGAAGAATTAGTTTTACTTAGGCACACGAAAATTCAATCTGAAAGAAAAGTTTCTTTGGAACTGGAATTGTGCTCAAGGTTCACTCCATCATCATCTTTTACCCCTAGTGGACATTGCTGAAATCATTATAAAAGAGGATATGAAATATCTAACAATGGTTTTCCCAAAATATGAAACAGAGTTTTTATCTAAGGAATAAATAATTCTAACCTTGCTATTTTTTGTTGTTCAAGCTGAACTGTTAAAACATTCACGTATGTTAAACCATCTTATATTAACACAAACAAGAAGGCGACTATATAGTTCTTTTAGCTAATCTGTTTTTTCCCCCTTGGCTACTTGAGATTACAAAACCAGAGCCTGGGAAAACGAGATTGTACTAAAACTCCCACAGAAAGATGTCTAGAAGCCTTGTTGCTTCAGATGCAGCAAAACAACATCTGATTGGCAAGTGGCCACTTTGGTTTTTCTCCTGCTTGGCTAGCATCCTAAATTTAGTTCTCACAATGTTCTGTCCCTATTTAACACTGTGTTGTCGAAACGCAAAATAGTGAGGTGGTAAAGAACACGGACTGTGGATTCTGACTGCCTGGGTTAGAATTCTTGCTCTGTCACACACTGGTCTTGTGATCTTACTCTCCATCTCTTGTGTCCTAACTTATAAAATGAGGAGAATCATAAGACCGGCCTCACAGGATTGGTATAAGAATTAAGCAAATTAGTATATGTAAAGCACTTAGAATCATGCTTAGCACATAGTAAGTAGTATTGCATAGTTAAACACACACACAAACACGCAATATAGTAATTTCTCACACTTTGTATAGTCAAACTGGGATAATAACTTTATAATTCCCTTATATAATTATGAAGAAATATTTTATTATCCGAATTAGTTTATTAATTGAGGACTATTAAAATGTAAAGGATAAACTGGATATCTAACATGCATGTGAACTTCTACCTCTTCCACTTATGTCTATTACAACTATTTTTTTTAATTGTACTTTAAGCTCTGGGGTGCATGTGCTCATCCTGCAGGATTGTTGCATAGGTACACATATGCCTTGGTGGTTTGCTGTCTCCGTCCCCCCGTCACCTACATCTGGCATTTTTCCCAGTGTTCTCCCTTCCCCCACCCCCCATCCCCTGCTGCCCCTCCCCTCCTCTGGCCCGCTACCTCCTAATCTACTCCAGTGTGAGATGTTCCCCTCCCTGTGCCCATGTGTTCTCATTGTTCATCACCCACCTATGAGTGAAAACATGTGGCCTTTGGTTTTCTGTTCTTGTGTCAGTTTGCTGAGAATGATGGTTTCCAGATTCATCCATATTCCTAAAAAGGACAGGAACTCGTCATTTTTTATGGATTCATAGTATTCCATGGTGTATATGTGCCACATTTTCTTTGTTGAGTCTATCATTGGTGGGCATTTGTGTTGGTTCCACGTCTTTGCTATTGTAAACAGTGCCGCAATGAACATTATGTGTGTATGTGTCTTTATAATAGAACACTTTATAACATTTTGGATATATACCCAGTAATGGGATTGCTGGGTCAAATGGAATTTCTGTTTCTAGATCCTTGAGGAATCGCTACAGTGTCTTCCATAATAGTTGAACTAATTTACACTCCCACCAACAGTGTAAGTGTTCTACTTCTCCACATCCTCTCTAGCATCTGTTGTCTCCAGATTTTTTAATGATTGCCATTCTAACAGGCGTGAGATGATATCTCAATGTGGTTTTGATTTGCATTTCTCTAATGACCAGTGATGATGAGCATTTTTTCATGTGTTTGTTGGCTGCATAAATGTCTTCTTTTCAAGAGTTTCTGTTCATATCATGTCTATTACAACTAGTAAGTGTATTTGCACTTGATAGATATTTTACAATGTCTTATGTATTTATATGTGTTCCTCAATAAATCCACCCTGGGTATAAAAATCCACAGGTAGCATAAAAATAAAGGGAAACGATAATGGTCTTTTTAGTTTTCTAGTGACAGCTTCCAAGTAGTGTTCATTTTTTGGAATGCATATTGGCAATGGGAATATAAAGACCTGAAGGAAGCTCTCTGCTTAGCTTCAAGGAAAGCCACAGGATATGTAGGGAATTAAGGAATAATAAAAGGAAGAATATCGTGAGACACCTGGGAGTCTTGTTCTTTATCATTTGCTCTTGATGCATGAATTTCTGAAATACATGTCATTTCTCAACCAGGATAGAACTATAATAATTTGTTCCAGCTCTCACATGCATTCTTTATGATGAGGAATCTGAAGCCACCTCCACCTTTGTTCCTGTGTATGTAACAAGGCTTTCTTCTCTGGTTGCTAGGATCTACTCTTTATCATTAGTTTGGAGAAATTTGATTTGTGTCTTGCTATAATTTTCTTCATATTTCTTGTGCCTGGTTTTGTTGAATTTCTTGGATCTGAGGTTGTCACAACATACTGCTTTCTTCACAGAGAAATACCCTTGTAGATGAGGTGATAAAAGTTCTGAATGATACTATAAAATGGTTTACTTTGTTAAATAAAGACCAATTCACTCCATATTGTTCTAAAAATTGTGTTATTATTTGGACAAAGATTACATACATCTCCTGCTACGTATAGAAATCTGTGACATAGCAGAGGAAGGATTTATGCTTTAGCTAACAGTATGCTTTAGCTAACGGGTGGATTTATGCTTTAGCTAACGGGTGGATTTATGCTTTAGCTAACAGTATGCTTTAGCTAACAGGTGAATTGCATGAGTATTTTCAAGGTAGGCCAGCTTTTGCTGAGTATTGTGAATAAAAAGGTGGTGGCTATAGCAATGAACTACTTAGCAAATATTTTTCATCACATAAACCAGTTGAATAAGTATCTATAAGACCTTGGAGAAAGTAGTCTGACTTTAAGTGACAAGATTCTTTGATTTATAAGAATCTGAATGTTTAGAAAAATTATATTGCAATGGGAAATCTTAACATTTTCCCCGTGCAACTTGGGCTTAAGAATTAGGAAAGATATTAGTAAGACTTAAGTTTTATAGAGAGCCACCTTGAAGAACCACAGAACAAAATGGCACAGTATTTTTTCTTTCTTTCAACACAAGGGTTAAAGACCTTTTCCCTGAATCTTCTACTACTACTCTACAGTCTGAGAACCTGACTTTGAAAGAGGAAAAACAACTTAGTAAGCTGCCATCTGATCATGGAGTCAATATAAGACTTACTAATCTGCGCCTAGACAACTTCTGGATTTCTGTGAATGAAGAGTATCCTGCTAGTCACAGTAAAGCAATAAACATTCTGTTTCCGTTTTTTAAATTCATTATATACGTGAATAAGTTCAACTTGTTTAACAATCATCATGAGCAAGGAAAAATATCAACTCATTTTAGTTGAAATGTCATCCATGTGTGTTTATCTCAAGTTTGATTCAGAATTGAATTATTGTGCACCAGAAAAATACTCAAGTTTCAAGTTACTTTATTTTTCTAGTTTCAAAAATAACAAATTTTATGCACAGGTGTATAGAGGTGATATAAAAAGTCAATACATATACTTAATAATTTTATAACTGTTAGTCTTATACTTGAGCTTAATCATGTTACTCAGGAAGAAAATAATTTTTCGAAAGTTTAATTAAAAAGTGTGTCTTAGGATATACTTTTATTCATATTCTGTTGGCTTATAGTTTTAATAGTTGTACTCATTGTGTTGTTAATAATTTTCAGGTTGTAAATAACATTAAATCAACGCAACTTTTAAAAATCAACTTTTATTTTAAGTTCCGGGGTACACGTGCAGGATGTGCAGGTTTGTTACATAGGTAAGCGTGTGCCATGGTGGTTTGCTGCACAGATCAATCCATCACCTAGGAATTAAGACCAGCACCCATTAGCTGTTCTTCCTGATGCTGTTCCTCCCCTCTCCCCCGACCCACAGGTCCCAGTGTGTGTTGTTCTCCCCCATCAACATAACTTTTATTCAAATTAAATCAATCAAGCCTACCTTTAGAAAAGTAAATTATAACTTTTTGGCTTAAACTTGCCAGTTAACAGAAATTTATTATGTTTGCCTTATATGTTTTTTAATAACTTATGAAAAAGCAAAATATTACTTTCAAGAAATGTAAGCTAAACAACTTCTTTTTTTAAAGACAGTTTGGGGAAAAAGTCATTTTTAGTTTTAAATAGAGGAAACAAACGTCTACCATATAGCACATAGCACACCTTCTCAGCTACTCGTAGAGTAGGAGTTGATGACAAACCTTTAGGCTTTCTGAGATGCAGAAGCCATGAGAATGCAGCTTGCAGACCTCCACCTACAGGGAACTCAGCCCCACCGCTGTGGTCTGCACTCCATTGCATGGTTGGTGCTAAGGCCACACTTCCCAGGGACTGCTCCTGGATGGTGACTGAGTATAGCAGGAATGCTATGGTAGGCCATTTCTGCATGTCATTAGACCCCTGTGATGGCTGACTTTGGCCCTCTGATAACCTGGCTAACCCTTCCTCAGACTGCGTGGCAGTTGAGGCTACTCACTCCCCACGTTTTTTCCTTCTTCCCTGACTCAGGGTCCTACATGCTTTGTGGTCTGATGGCTCTTCCAGGCCTCCAGTTTCCCTTATGTTTTCTCTCTAAGGTATTTCCCTTAATAAAATCCTTGCATGTTTAAATCCAATTGTGGTTTCTTGGAGGTCTTGGACTAAACATTGGATATAATTTAAAAATGAAGTAGTAAATAAAAAGAAAAGGGAAGCTAAGTTTTCTTTACCTGCACTACCAACTTTTGTTAGGGTTGATGTCTTTTATGGGTAGGGATAAGCACACAAAAAGACTAAGCTAATAAGATATCCACAGAAAAAGATAATATATTCCTCAAAAAAGGATAGGCAATTATTGCATTATTACATCTCCAACTTATGATCACAGTAATATTCTGTGATTAGCAGATATAAGAACATTTATATAAGGATTTCCTTATACTGGAAAATTATTTCAAGAATTCCTCCAGGGTAAAAAGACTGAGAAAGGCTACTCCAGGCTACTTCGGATATGCCTCAATTCAGTCTCATTTGACTCTCTGGGTGTTACATTTTGTGATGAAGCTGAAAGATTTTGCTTCCACTTTGAAGCTCCAGATAGCTGAATCTAATTCTTGCCAACACAGAATCCCATTCTAAAAGCCATCTGGACTGGGCCCAACAGCTCACACCTGTAATCCCAACAGTTTGGGAGACCAACAGTATAAGAGGATCTCTTGAGGCCAGGAGTTTGAGACCAGCTTAGGCAACACAGTGATATCCCATCTCTACAAAAACAATTTTTTAAAAATTAGCCAGGTGTGGTGACATGCACCTGTAGTCCTACCTACTTGGGAGGCAGAGGTGGGAAGATTGCTTTATCAAGGCTGCAATGAGCTATGATCACACCTACTACACTGCAGCCTGGGGTGACAGAAGGAGACCTATCTCTTAAAAAATTAAAAATAAAAATAAAGTTATTTGCTGTTTTTTTCTACCTGTCCATTTATGTGATATATGGAGTCTCTGACAGAGTCCAACTACACTACAGAGTTAAAAAGCTAGATTCTAGCCCTAGAGGGATTGCAAATTTTACAAGATTATTAAGACAAAATTTATGTACAGGGACAGTATAAGACTACCATTCACAGATTTAGAAAAGAAATCAAAATTTGGATATTAACATGGCAAAATATCCTGATTTCTAGAACTGGGACTCAAGATCAGGGCCAGGAGAGGAGCAAAGCATAGTAATTAAGAACATTTTGGGTATGGTGGCTGATGTCTATAATCCCATCACTTGGAGAGGCTGAAGAGAGAGGGTTGCTTCAGTCCCAGACCAGCCTGGGCAACACAATGAGACCTCGGCTCTACCAAAAAAATTTAATAATTAGCCAAGTGTGGTGGGGCACATGCCTGAAGTCCTGGCTACTTGGGAGGCCAAGGCAAGAGGATGGCCTGAGCCCAGGAGGTAGAGGCTACAGTGAGCCATGATCATACCACTGCACTCCAGCCTGAACAACAGATCAAGATTCTGCCTCATAAACAAAGAACAAAACAAGAAAACCCTTGATTTGATCACTGACTGGCTGTATGACATGTGGCAAGTTACAGTCTCTCCTTAGTTTTCTTATCTATGAAAATAGAAATAGTAATACCTACTTAGGAGAATTAAATAAAAAATCTATGTAAAGTGCTTAGCACCATGCCGTGCACGTAGTAACCACTCAATAAAGGGTAATTTTCATCATTAACAGGTATGATTTGATAGGCGTTTTCATCTTAGTGCTATACTATATAGTCATTTTGCATCCTGCTTTGGGATTGAGTTATTTCATAAATTATTATTATTATTATTTTTAAAATCCAGGAAAACATGAAAAAAAAATCACATAATAATGTGAAATAAAATGAGATTAACATTTCAATGGGATAATATATCATATAAGAACTTTATGCTTTAATTCATGTTCTTTACATAGCTCATTTAACCTTCACAATAATTCAATAAATATCATTATTGTAGTAATTTTAATGATGGGTAAAGTAAGGCTTAAAGAGGTTGAATAACCTTCTTCAGGTCACAGGACAAGATTTTGTGATTTTTTACCACTGCTCCCTCTATTTGCTCAACAATGTGATCACAATGGCCCACACTTAATGCTTTGGATTTACCCAAATTAGTGAAAACTTGTTGCATACTGGCAGCCTATTCAAAATGACTTAGCTGAAAATGCTAAACTGCCAATGGCAGTAATATCATTAAGTCTCTTACTTACAAAAATCAAAACAATAGCCTCTCTTCTCCCGTGACTCCCATCCAACACTACTTTAAATGTATTTCAGTTCATACTTTTTGACTAATCTAGTATCAGATATAGAAAAATCAAAGACTCAAAACCTCAAATTATATTAAGACCAGCTTCCAAGTTTTATTTTTACAAGCTGAACTTTTTATACTTCTAGTTGACAGAAACCTGTCTTAAGACCAAAGATATCACTTTTGAAGAAACAGTTTGTTTTTTTTTAATCTATAGAAAGGTTTGCATAATAAATCAAGATTAATATGATTACAACATGTCTTTAATGAAACAAAGTTTTTCTAATATAAAACGAAATGGTGCTAGTTTGGGATCAAGTAGTAAAGCGATTTTGCTCAGGAAATCACTAACTGGCTTAATTGGATATGTGTTAATGTCACAATGGTCAGTTTCATTTACGGCACTTTCTTGACACTTGCATGTTTTAAAAAGTCAGCAATGTATAATAGAATATTTAAATTGAGCTATTAAAAGAAATCTTCAGAGTATAATATTAAGTATTTCCTTTAGAATTTAATTCAGAAAGCATTTGTAGGCTTAAAATATTGTTTCTCTAAAAATGTATCTTATTATGTGCATTCAATTAGAAAAATATTATGACTAGTTTGATGACTTTGACCTGTTTCAGTTCCTAAAAATATCTGCCAGTAATGTCCTAATACCTTCAAAAATAATGGTCATTGAAAGCATTCTTTCTTTGCCTATAGCATTGTTACTGCATGCAAAATTGAACTGCCTTCCATTTCTGAATATTACATTTTTAACAAGAATTATAACTGCTTATAAAAGATTTTAAAAAAAAGCCAAAAAAAAGAAAAAAAAATAGCCTATCCGTGAAAAATAATATACCACTTACCATAGAATACAGAATGAAATTAAAAGATACGTGCAATTAAATTTAATCTAAATGGGTCATGAATTAAAACACAGCAGTTTGCCAATGCACTGTGTACATAACAGAATCAGGAAACCAGATGTAAGTTGTTAATTACAAGAACATATGTCATCAGTCTGCTTGGGACTCTCTCAGTACACTCACAGATATAAACCTTTAGGCATATTAGCAAAAACTGGACTCTAACATCATAGACATCTGTGCTAAAACTTTTTATATCATAATATATTTTGTGTAGTTTTAAAATAATGACCCAATTGGAAATTTTAAGCAAGTTAAAAGGACAAAGTTGCAATTGCAATTAAAAATCTAATTTTTTTTAGCATTAAGCATATATTGATGCATAATTTTTAATGCCAATTAAAAGGAATACTCAAATCAATAAATGGTAATATTTATATTTTATTGTGCCTATATGTTATAAGCAATTAATGGTTTTGGTTTATAAAATAATTTAATTTTATTGAGAGGGCTAGATAGAAACTTTTGGCTAATAGAATTGTATTCTCTAAGGTAACAAAAGTCCCCTAAGGAAGAATAAATTACTTAGCAGTTTTAGGAAGTACATTTCTTTATCATCAAGACAAATGCCTTTTACATTTTTCTATTTGTAGAATATGCTTTATATTTACAGTTAAATAGATACTCTCTAAAAATTATGTTTAGATAACTGACAGGTTTGGCTCTGTGTCCTCACTCAAGTCTCACCTTGAATTCTAATAATCTCAATGTGTCAAGGGCGGAAACAAGTGGAGATAATTGAACCATTGGGGTGGTTCCCCCATACTGTTCTCATGATAGTGAGTTCTCACAAGATCTGAGTTTTATAAGGGGCTCCCCACATCTTTTGGCACTCATTCTCCCTTGACACTCTGTGAAGAGTGTCCACTGTGACTGTAAGTTTCTGAGGCCTCCCCAGCAATGTGGAACTGTGAGTCAATTAAACCTCTTGTCTTTATAAATTACCAAGTCTCAGGTATTTCTTCACAGCAGCATTAAGAATGAACTAATAGGTGTTGAACAATGAGAACACATTGACACAGGGAGGGGAGCACTACACACTGGGGTCTGTTGGGGGGAAATAGGGGAGGGATGGTGGGGGGGGAGTTGGGGAGAGATAGCAAGGGGAGAGATGCCAGATGTAGGTGATGGGGAGGAAGGCAGCAAATCACACTGCCACGTGTGTACCTATACAACAATCTTACATGTTCTTCACATGTACCCCAAAACCTAAAATGCAATAAAATAAATGGAAAAATAAAATAAAAAAAATAAAAAAAAGAACTAATACAATAAGCTTACACTAAAATATTAATAGTTTATTGGCCCATTTCCCATGTGCTCAACATCTTATTTCTAGTTAGTATCATTTCACAACGTAATGATTTTTTTAACTTTTATTTTAGGTTCAGAGGTACATGTGCAGGTTTGTTATACATAAATTGTGTGCCATGGGAGTTTGGTGTACAGATTATTTCATCATCCAGGTACTAAGCATAATACATATTAGGCTATTTTTTAATCTTCACCCTCATCCTACCTTCTACCCTCAAGTAGGCCTCAGTGTCTGTTGTTCCCTTCTTTGTGTTCATATGTGCTTAATGTTTGGCTCCCACTTATAAGTGAGAACATGCAGCATTTTGTTTTCTGTTCTTGTTAGTTCACTTAAGATAATGACCTTCAGTTCCATCCATGTTGCTGCAAAGGGTATGATCTTGTTATTTTTTATGACTGCATAGTATTCCATGATGTATACATACCACATTTTCTTCATCCAGTCTACCACTGGTGGGCATTTAGGTTGATTCTATGTCTTTGCTATTGTAAATAGTGCTGCAGTGAACATACATGTGCATGTGTCTTTATGGCAGAATGATTTGTATTCCTTTGAGTATATTCTTAATAATGTGATTGCTGGGTCAAATGGTAATTCTGTTTTGAGTGCTTTAAGAAATCAACAAACTGCTTTCCACAATGACTGAACTAATTTACAGTCCCATCAGCAGTGTATAAACATTTCCTTTTCTCTGCAACCTTGCCAGCATCATTGTTTTTGACTTTTTAATAATAGCTATTGTGACTAGTGTGAAATGGTATCTCATTGTGGTTTTGATTTGCATTTCTGTAACGATAGTGATGTTGAACATTTTTTCATATGCTTGTTGGTTGTGGTGTGCTTTCTTTTGAAAAGTGTCTGTTCAGGTGCTTTGCCCACTTTTTAATGGAGTTGTTTGTTTTTTGCTTACTAATTTGTTTAAGATCCTTATAGATTCTGGATATTGGACCTTTGTCAGATGCGTAATTTGCAAATATTTTCTCTCATTCTGTAGGTTGTCTCTTTACTCTTTCTGTGCAGAAGCTCTAGTTTAATTAGGTCCCATTTGTCAATTTTTGCATAACTCAATGATCTTTTAATATCTTTCATGCAAAACAGTTGGTCAGGGTTTTTTTTTTCTACTTAACAAAACTTGCTTAAAGAGCCATAAGAAATAGGATGTATGAGGAGTCATCAACAAGCTTGCAGAAAAAAAAGAATTAAAAGATAAAAATAAAAAATAGAAACTTTATTTCTCAACACAAACTCCATTTAAGTTCAAGACACTTTTGTAAGCGATGATACTAGCCATTTAGCCCATTCATAAAGAATTGGAGGATGCAAGAATTTAACCATGTAGTGGACTATTTTGATGTAATTAACTAAAGAGGGGAGGATCCAAGATGGCCAAATAGGAACAGCTCTGGCATGCAGTTCCCAGCAAGAACAATGCAGAGGGTGAGTGTCTACTGCATTTCCAAACAAATTTTCACTGCCCACAGACCAGGATATTCCTAGGGCTGAAAAGCGCCACAAGTTTTCAGCATGGTAGTTTCAGTCAGTGCCAGGTTGGCACACAGGAACTCATACAAATCTGGGCAGCTGTTTCAATTGGTGCCTGGAATGCCTGGGAGACAGAGCCTCCCATTCAACTTAAAGGAGCCAGGCAATCTGGATCAGTGGGTACCACCACCACAAAACAAGCAATCTGAAACGCTCTGGATTGAGAGTTTTGCAGCAAGTGCAGCTGGACCCTGGATGGTCCAGCTCAGTTGGGGGAAAGGCGACCACCACTGCAGAGGCAGTTCACACGGCAGCAGGGTAGAGCCTGAGACAGCTCAGCAACACCTCTGCTGGCAGACTGTGACTAGACTATTCTGTGTGGGGCAGCACATCTATGAAAAAAGGCAGCAGCATGAAAGGAACTTATAAATAAAGCCGACCTTCCTAGGACAGAGCACCTGGGAAACAGGTGGTTATGAGTTCCACTGTGGCAGACTTAAAAGTAGCTGCCCAGCAGCTCTGTATGGAACAATTAAGCTCCCAGCACAGCACTTGAGCTCCTATAAGGGACAGACTGTCTCCTTAAGCAGCTCCCTGACCCGCGTATACCCAAAGAGGCACCTCATAAAGGAGAGCTCAGGCTGACATTCTAGCAGGTACCCTTCTGGGATGAAGATAACAGAAGAAGAAATCAGCAGAAACTCTTACTGTTCTGCAGTCCCTGAGGGTGATTCCCAGACAAGCAGGATCTGGAGTAGACTTCCAGCAGTCCTGCAGCAGAGGAGCCTGTTAGAAGAAAAACTAAGAAACAGAAAGAAATAACTTCTATCATCGACAAAAAGGATGTTCACTCAGAGACCGCATCCAAAAGTCACAAACTACAAAGACCACAGGTAGATAAAGCCACTAATATGGGAAGAAACCAGTACAAAAGGATGAAAACACCAAAAATCAGAACACCTCTCCTCATCCAAAGGAATACAACTCCTCACCAGCTAGGGATCAAAGATGGATGGAGAATGAATCTGATGAATTGACAGAAACAGGGTTCAGAAGGTGGGTAATAATAAACTTCTCAGAGATAAAAGAACATGTGCTAACCCAATGCAAAGAAACTAAGAACCTAGAAAAAAGGTTAGAGGAGATGCTAACTAGAATCAACAGCTTAGAGAAAAATATAAATGACTTGATGGAGCTGAAAAACACAGCACGAGAACTTTGCAAAGCATACAGAAGTTTCATTAGCCAAATAGATCAAGCAAAGGAAAGGATATCAGAGATTGAAGATCAACTCAATGAAATAAA
>NW_016107492.1:330226-416178 GCF_001604975.1 Cebus imitator | reverse complement strand
CAGAAGAAAGGATATCAGAGATTGAAGATCAACTTAATAAAATGAGAAGGCAAGAATAGGGAAAAAAGAGTGAAAAGAAAGGAGCAAAGCCTCCAAGAAATATGGGATTATGTGAAAAGACTTAATCTACGTTTGATAGGTGTACCTGAATGTGATGGAGAGAATGAATCCAAGCTGGAAAACACTCTTCAGGATATCATCCAGAAGAACTTCCCCAACCTAGCAAGCCAGGCCATCATTCAAGCCTAGGAAATAAAGAGAACACCATAAAGATGTTCCTCAAGAAGAGCAACCCCAAGGCACATAATTATCAGATTCACTGGGGTTGAAATGAAGGAAAAAGTGCTAAGCACAGCCAGAGAGAAAGGTCAGGTTACCCACAAAGGGAATCCCATCAGATTCAGAGCAATCTCTCCACAGAAACCCTGCAAGCCAGAAGAGAGTGGCGGCCAATATTCAACATCCTTAAAGAAAAGAAATTTCAACCTAGAATTTCATATCCAGCCAAACTAAGCTTCATAAGGGAAGGAGAAAGAAAATCCTTTATGGACAAGCAATTGCTGAGAGATTTCACCACCACCAGGCCTGCCTTACAAGAGCTCCTGAAAGAAGCACTAAACAAGGAAAGGAAAAACCAGTACCAGCCACTCCAAAAATGTACCAAATGGTAAAGACCATTGACACAATGAAAAAAAAATGCATCAACTAATGGGCAAAACATCCAGCTAGCAACAAAATGGCAAGATCAAATTCAGACATAACAATATTAGCCTTAAATGTAAATGGGCTAAATGCCCCAATCAAAAGACACAGACTGGCAAATTGGATTAAAAATCTACTCATTGGTGTGCTGTATTCAGGAAACCCATCTCACGTACAAGGACACACATAGGCTCAAAATAAAGGGATGGAGGAATATATATCAAGATATCAAGCAAATGGAGAGCAAAAAACAGCAGGAGTTGCAATCCTAGTCTCTGATAAAATGGACTTTAAACCAACAAAGATCAAAAGAGACAAAAAAGGGCATTACATAATGGTAAAAGGATCAATGCATCAAGAAGAGCTGATGATCCTAAATAAATACACACCCAATATAGGAGCACCCAGGTACATAAAGCAAGTTCTTAATGACCTACAAAGAGACTTAGATCCCACACAATAATAGTGGGAGACTTTAACATGCCCCTGTCAATATTAAGCAGACCAACGAGACAGAAAATTAACAAGGATATCCAGGACTTGAACCCAGATCTGGACCAAGTGGACCTAATAGACATCTTCAGAAATCTTCACCCCAAATCCACAGAATATACATTCTTCTCAGCACTACATTGCACCTACTCTAAAATTAATCACATAATTGGAAGTAAATCACTCCTCCATAAATGCAAGAGAATGGAAATCATAACAAACAGTCTCTCAGACCACAGGGCAATCAAATTAGAACTCAGAATTCAGGAACTAACTCAGAACTGCACAACTTCATGGAAGCTGAACAACTGGCTCCTGAATATTGACTGAATAAACAATGAAATGAAGGCAGAAATAAAGATGTTCTTTGAAACCAATGAGAATGAAGACACAAGGTACCAGAATCTTTGAGATATATTTAAAGTGGTGTCTAGAGGGAAATTTATAGCAATAAATGCCCACATGAGAAGTGAGGAAAGATCTAAAATCGACACCCATCATCAAAATTGAAAGAGCTAGAGGAGCAAGATAAAAAAAACTCAAAAACTAGAGGAAGACAATAAATAAGATCAAAGCAGAACTGAAGGAGATAGAAACACAAAAAACCCTTCAAAAAATCAATAAATCCAGGAGCTGGTTTTTTGAAAAGATCAACAAAATAGGCAGATCGCTAGCCAGATTAATAAAAGAGAAAAAGGAGAATAATCAAATAGTTGAAATAAAAAACGATAAAAGGGATATCACCACTGATTCTACAGAAATACAAACTACAATCAGAGATTACTACAAATGACTCTATGCACATAAACCAGTAAACCTGGAATAAATGGATAAATTCCTGGATACTTGCACCTTCTCAAGTCTAACCCAGGAAGAAGTTGAAACCTTGAATAGACAAATAACAAGGGCTGAAGTTGAGGCAGCAATTAATAGCATACCAACCAAAAAAAGTTCAGGTCCAAATGGGTTCACAGCTGAATTCTACCAGATGTACAAAAAGGAGCTGGTACCATTTCTTTTGAAATTATATCAAACAATATAAAAAGAGG
Source organism: Cebus imitator (assembly GCF_001604975.1). NCBI lineage: Eukaryota > Metazoa > Chordata > Mammalia > Primates > Cebidae > Cebus > Cebus imitator. The sequence continues at coordinate 413,935 of NW_016107492.1, read as the reverse complement.
GAATCCTTCCCAAATCATTTCATGAGACCAGCATCATCCCAATACCAAAATCCAGCAGAGACTCAACAAGAAAAGAAAACTTCAGGCCAATATCCATGATGAACATAGATGCAAAAATCTTCAACAAAATACTGGCAAACCGATTGCAACAGCACATCAAAAAGCTTATCCATCACGATCAAGTAGGCTTCATTCCAGGGATGCAAGGCTGGTTCAACATATGCAAGTCTATAAACGTAATCCACCACATTAACAGAACCAAAGACAAAAACCACATGATAATCTCAATAGATGCAGAGAAGGCCTTTGACATAATTCAACAGCGTTTTATGCTAAAAATTCTCAATAAACTAAGTATAGAAGGAACATATCTCAAAACAATGAAAGCTATTTACGACAAACCTACAGTCAATATCATACTGAATGGGCAAAACTGGAAGTATTCCCTTTGAAATCTGGCACTAGACAAGGATGCCCTCTCCCACCACTCCTATTCAATATAGTATTGGAAGTTCTAGCCAGAGCAATTAGGCAAGAGAAAAAACAAAGGGTATTCAATTAGGAAAGGAGGAAGTCAAATGATCTCTCTTTGCAGATGACATGATTGGATATTTAGAAGACCCTATCATCTCAGTTCCAAATCTCCTGAAACTGACAAGCAACTTCAGCAAAGTCTCAGGATACAAAATCAATGTGCAGAAATCACAAGCATTTCTATACAACAATAACTGATGAACGGAGAGCCAAATCATGAGCAAACTCCCATTCACAATTGCTACAAAGATAACAAAATACCTAGGAATACAACTAACAAGGACGTAAAGGACCACTTCAAGGAGAACTACAAACCACTGCTCAATGAAATAAGAGAGGACACAAACAGATGGAGAAATATTCCATGCTCATGGTTAGGAAGAATCAATATGGTGAAAATGGCCATACTGCCCAAAGTAATTTGCAGATTCAGTGCTATCCTCATCAAGCTTCCTATGACTTTCTTCACAGAACTGGAAAAAAAAAAAAAAAACACCTTAAACTTCATATGGAACCAAAAGAGAGCCTGCATAGTCAAGACAATCCTAAGCAAAAAAAACACAACTGGAGGCATCATGCTACCTGATTTCAAACTCAAGGCTACAGTAATCAAAACAGCATGGTACTGGTACCAAAACAAAGATATAGACCAATGGAACAGAACAGAGGCCCTGGAGGCAATGCCATACATCTACAACCATTTGATCTTTGACAATCCTGACAAAAACAAGCAATGGGGAAAGAATTCCCTGTTTAATAAATGGTGTTGGGAAGACTGGCTAGCAGTGTGCAGAAAGCAGAAACTGGACCCCTTCCTGAAACCTTACACTAAAATTAACTCCGGATGGATTAAAGACTTAAATATAAGACCTAAAACCATAAAAACCCTCGAAGAAAACCTAAGCAAAACCATTCAGGACATAGCACAACTAAAACACCAAAAGCATTGGCAACAAAAGTCAAAATAGACAAATGGGATCTAATTAAACTCCAGAGCTTCTGTACAGCAAACAAAACAATCATTAGAGTGAACTGGCAACCAACAGAGTGGGAAAAAAGTTTTTGCAATCTACCCATCTGACAAAGGGCTGATATCCAGAATCTACAAAGAACTAAAACAGATTTACAAGAAAAAAACAAACAAACCCATCCAAAAGTGGGTGAAGAATATGAACAGATACTTTTCAAAAGAGGACATATATGAGGCCAACAAACACATGAAAAAATGCTCATCATCACTGATTATTAGAGAAATGCAAATCAAAACCACATTGCGATACCACTTCATGCCAGTTAGAATGGCGATCATTAAAAAATCTGGAGACAACAGATGCTGGAGAGGATGTGGAGAAATAGGAACACTTTTACACTGTTGGTGGGAGTGTAAACTAGTTCAACCATTGTGGAAGACAGTGTGGTGCTTCCTCAAGGGCCTAGAAATAAAAATTCCATTTGACCCAGCAATCCCATTACTGGGTATATACCCAAAGGATTATAAATCATTCTATGATAAAGACACATGCACACACATGTTCATCGTGGCACTGTTTACAATAGCAAAGACGTGGAACCAACCCAAATGCCCATCAATGATAGACTGGACAAGGAAAATGTGGCACATATACACCATGGAATACTATGCTGTCATAAAAAATGATGAGTTTGTGTCCTTTGTAGGGACATGGATGAATCTGGAAACCATCATTCTCAGCAAACTGACACAAGAACAGAAAATCAAACACCGCCTGTTCTCACTCATAGGAATGTGTTGAACAATGAGAACACAGGGACACCAGAAGGGGAGCATCACATACTGGGGTCTGTTGAGGGGGGCCAAGGGAGAGACAGCAGGGGGATGTGGAGGTCAGGGAGGGATAACATGAAGAGAGATGCCAGATGTAGGTGATGGGGGCATGGAGGCAGTTAACCACATTGCCATGTGTGTACCTATGCAACAATCCTGCATGATGATCATGCACATGTACACCAGAACCTAAAGTACAATTTAAAAAATAAATAAATAAAAACGGGGAAAAAAAGAGAAAGATACGTGCCCTTTAGGGATTTTTCAAGATTAAGAAACAAAAAGAAGTCAGAAGAAGCCATCTTAGGTCTGTAAGCTGGATGCCTAATAATTTCTCTGTGAAAATCCTGGAAAATTGTTATTGTTTGATGAAAGAAATGACCTGGAGCATTGTTGTGGTAGAGGACTGTTTTGTGAAGATTTCCTGGGCATTTTTTCTGCTAAAATGCCAAAACTGACTAATTTTCTCAATACACCCTCATAATAAGATGATGGTATTGTTTTTAGCCATTCAGAAAGTCAACAAGAAAAATGCCTTGAGCTTCCCAAGAAATGATTATCATCACCTTTGCTCTTGACTGGTTTTGCTTTGACTGGACCACTTCCACCTCTTGGTAGCCATTGCTTTGACTGTGCTTTGTCTTCAGCTGTGTTCCATCTTCTGTTATAGTTCTTTTAAAAAATGCTTCAGGATTTGGATCTCACTTTAAATTTCCCTTGAAAGCTCTTCCCTTGTCTGCAGCTGATGTAGGCACAACAGTTTTGGTATCCATTGAGTGGAAAGTTTGCTCAACTTTAATTTTTAGTCAGAATTGGGTAAGTTCAACCAGTTGAGATGTCTATGGTGTTATCCGTTGTTTCTGCTGTTATCATCAATTCTCTTCAATTAGAGCATGAACAAGATTAATTTTTTCCTCACAAATTAATGTAGATGATTTGCCACTGTGGGGTACATCTTCAACATTGTCTCATCCCTTCTTAAAACTGGTTATCCATTTGTAAACTGCTGATTTCTTTAGGCCATTGTCCCCATAAACTTTTTTTTTTGAGACAGAATCTTGCTCTGTTGCCCAGGCTGGAATGCAGTGACATGATCTATCTCAGCTAACTGCAACCTCTGCCTCCCAGGTTCAAGCAATTCTCCTGTCTCAGCCTCCTGAGTAGCTGGGACTACAGGCGCCCACTACCACACCTGGCTAAGTTTTGTATTTTTAGTAGAGATGCAGTTTCACCATATTGGTCAGGTTGCTCTTGAACTCCTGACCTCAGGTGATCTGCCCGCCTTGGCCTCCCAAAGTGCTGGGATTACAGGTGTGAGCCACCACATCCAGCCATAAACATTTTATAAATCATCAGTGATTTCATTATTTTTCCACCCAAGCTTCATCATAAATGTGATGTTTGTTCTTGCTTCAGTTTCAACAGAATTCATGTTGCTCTGAAAGGGGCTCCTTTTAAACTGATGTCCTAGCTCTAGTGATTCAAACTAGATCCTGTTCAGACATATTATGACAAGTTAGTATGAGTTTATTTTTGTGCAAAAAAAGTTTGAAATCTATGCATAATTTTTTCAGAAAAATGATGGCAGCCCACCATTGCCATCAGTTCCACATGTCTGGGGAGGACTCACGATCATGGTGGAAGGCAAAGGAGAAGCAAACGCATGGCTTACATGGTGGCAGGCAAGACAGAGCATGCAGGAGAACTCCCCTTTATAAAACCATCAGATCGCCTGAGCCTTATTCACTATCACAAGAACAGCATGGGAAAGACCCACCACCATGATTCAATTACCTCCCTCTAGTTCCCTCCCACGACACATGGGAACTATGGGAGCTACAATTCAAGATGAGGTTTGGGTTGAAACACACCAAACAATATTACCTATACAAGTGATGAAAGTCCTGCATGATGTTTATTTCAGTTCCTGGTCGTTGACACAACTTTAAATCTAGCGTACTCACTGAATTCATTCTGGAGGAGGGAATGATTGTTATTGATTGAATCCTGTACCTTTCAAAAAATACTTTGTAGTCCTAACCCCCAGTACCTCAGAATGTTACCTTATTTGGATGTAAGGTCTTTGCAGGTTTAACGAGGTTAAGATGAGGGATTTAATTCAATGTGACTGGTGTCCTTATAAGAAGGGGGAATTTGGACATGGACATGGACAGAGGGAAGATAATGTGAAGACACACAGGGAGAAGGTGGCCATCACATGGGACTGGAGTGATGCATCTACAAGCCAGGAATGCCCAGGATCACCAGCAAACAAAGATAAGCTAGAAGGGGCAAGGAAGGACTCTCTTCTAGAGTGTCAGAATGATTGTGGCCCTGCTGACAGCTTTACTTCAAACTTCCAGTCTCCAGAACTATGAGACAATAAATTTCTGTCAGTGTAAGCCACCCAGCTCTTGGTACTTGGTTACAGTACTTGTAGGAAACTCAAATAAATATAATACAGATTTATCCATTTTCTGATTACTTTTCCTCACATCTAACCAAAAACCAAGGAGGCTACAATTAATTATTCCTTTTTATTTCCCCTTGAGGATTGTGCACTATGGATTGGAAGAAACAAATACTTAAATTTCTAGGTGAAAATGAATTAATGAAATTATTTTTAATCGGTGAATGAAAAGCAAGCTAACAAGTGACTTAAAAATGTTATAGGCTGGGCGTGATGGCTCATGTCTGTAATCCTAGCACTTTGGGAGGCTGAGGTAGGTGGATCACCTGAGGTCAGGAGCTTGAGACCAGCCTGACCGGCATGGTGAAACCCCATCTCTACTAAAAATATAAAAATTAACTGGGCATGGTGGCGCATGCCTGTACTCCCAGCTACTTGAGAGGCTGAGACAGGAGAATTGCTTGAACCTGGGAGGTGGACTTGCAGTGGGCCCAGATCATGCCATTGCACTCCAGCCTGGGGGACAAGAGTGAAATTCCATCTCAAAAAAATAAATAAATAAATAAATAAAATAAAAAAATTACAAGGTGCTTTTGCCTGAGTAATTTTCATTTTATATGTTCTTACTCATATGCTTTCAAAGGGATGTCTTTCTTAATATCTTTTTTAGCTACCACTGCTATCTTTGAAAATGATATATTTTTATATTCTCCGGCAGAGAAATGCACCTGTAAATTAAGCTCTTATCTTTAGCTCCTAAAGTGTCCACCACATCATAGAACCACACACTGGTTAACTTAGCAGGGAATTAACAGATCGAGTAGTTCAACTGCTTTATTTCTCAAAGAGGAAATTGAAGTCAACAGAGGCTAACTACAGTAGTAACTTATTCTTTTGATGCACAGTCTAAAGAATGTACTTACAGCCTTTTTTTTTCTGTTTCTCAGTACTAGAGAGTTAATGTTTTTAATCACATTTAAAAGATCAGATTTTTCTGGATCATTTTAATAGTCTTCATTATAGCTTGTAGAATAAACAGTAAGTGATAAATAACTGTTTATTGGGGAAGAATTCTTATTTGCTAGTTATCTTGAAGCTGTAAACAAACTTACTAAAAGTACTTATATAGGATGTGGTTGTATATGACTAATCTGTCCCTGTTACAGGCATAGCAGCATGAAGCCAGGGCATGTGAAGTCTACACTGCATTCCCAGGTCAGAAGGCTTTCTTAGAATATCTGGATGGCTAAGGTAGAAGGGATATTTCTAAATCAGGCATCAGGTAGAAGTTGGCCCTGAGTTTCAGAAGCACATAGGCATTTTTACTATGTCCTCATATCCTATCTTAGCTGACTTTGAAAATACAGGGCAAAGGGGTCCTGAGAAAGGGCAACAAACCAAAATAAAAGTGAATCTTAGAAAAGCTACCAAGATTTTAAGAAGGTAAAAGGCATAACATCTTTCATGAATGACTGTCCAGGGCTATTAGTCAATTTATAGCTCACAGATTCTCTGTGGTAGTTAATAGTTTAACTAATATCTATTTAAGCCACAGTTGCTTAGAGATCTTTCCTCATCTTCAAATAATATTTTTTTCAAATAGTAATTTTAAATTTAGGAACAGGGAGATGTTGGTCAAAGTATGTGTGTGATATGTTAACTAGCTTGATTTAATTATTCCATAATATGCATTTGTATATATATATATGACTTTATACTCCATAAATACATACAGTTGTCAATTAAAAATAAAATTTTACAAATAAATTTACTTTCTTCTAGGAATCGTGCTAATCACTTTACAAATGTCTTTTATAAAGCAACAAAGCTGTAAGAAATTACAATTATTGTCCTCATTTTACAGTAATAAAAATAAATCTCAGAGAGTTTAAAAAAAAAAATCTTGCCTAATGTTGCATTGCTAACAAATGGTTGGGCCAAGATTTACAATTAGGTCTGTTTAACTCCAGTGAGTATTTCCACTCATTATATAATCATGAGGTTGATAGAATCCCTGACTGGGCATCTTTTCCATCTCCCTGCTGTGAGGTAACATATGGGCCCTCCTGCTGCTTAAGCATTTGAGTCACCTTCCTCATCTGGAGTCAGCTTTCAGTATAATCTTTTCTTCCTGCAGGCCCTAGAGATTTGGTCTGCTCACCTTTCTTCTTTCAGGCTGTCACCACCAATTCTCCTTCCTATGGTTCATCTTCCACCAGAATTCTAGGGTAGGACACAGATTCGCCTCTTTTCCTCTTGTTATTTCAGCAACAGCCACAACAAACACTTCAAATTTTGAATGAGGATCTCTCTAGCTAGTAACTTCAAGTTGCAATATAATAATATTAACAATCACTTCTGTGCTTTACTACTAGAACATCACTTTTCCTATTAAATTTTTATTCATAATTATTTTGACATACGTTCTTATGCCACTTATATGGCAATGAATAGAGTTTTAGTCTGATTTACAATTACAATTCTATCCCCTGCTCTTTCTGTAGGCTTGTAAATGCTCCAATTTATCTTCCTATAGCTGATGCTTGAAAGAGAGTAAAAGATATTACAGAAGATCACACATATCAAGTTTTACATTTTAAGAAATAAATGGAAGAAGAGATTTCTTGCCTTGAATGAGAATGGCTAATATTTATGAAGTACTTAATATTCTAAATATTTTCCATATAAAAGTCATGATGATTATCTACATTTTACTGATGAATAAATCAAAGCATAGCACCTTTGCTAGGATATGAGTAAACTAAGGAAATAAGGTTCAAACATAGGTCTGTATAAGAGATGTATTAAGCTGCTTCTTAAAAGTAGCATAGAAACACAAATCATGGGTATTATGTAAAGAGCAAATTTCATTGTTAGTATTTTTTAATCCTGCAATTCCTTTGAATCTTATTAGTTTGTTTTCACATTTGTGGTATTGTTTGATGTTGTTGAAAATGGATCTCATTTTACTCAAAAAAGTCTATAGTTAAATAATAGACGAATTGCTCTGTAAATGTGAGTTTCTAAATTTAGTCATTGGGGGCTAGTTGTTTAGCTAGTGCTTTTGAGGTCCTTGGTTTAAATTAGGATTTCTAAGTTTAAACTTAAATAAACACTTGCCTTTTGATTTCTGGATTCCTTGATAAAGACAAACAAATAACACATATGATTAAGCTACAGCTATACTATCAGTTTTACAGTCCTCTTCTTATATAGCTTCCTAGTTGAAATTTCCTTCTTAATGCAGTTAAGCGTATTTTTTATGGACTAAACCCTTAAAAGACATCAAACATTCAGAATTAATTAATCATCTCTATAGAGATTTTTTTCTGTAGCCTATTTTTGAGGAAAGAGCAGAAGCACCCTCTCACATAACCCCCAAAACAAAATTGGCACTGATTTAAGAACCTGTTATTTGTCTTTAATGGACAGTTTTATACAAATATGTTCAGTAAACTGTGCATAGTTCTTTTAATAGAATGGCTCTGTAATCTCAGACAAGTTTTTTTTTTCAGGAGGGAATAAAATGAAGATTATTTGTCCAAGAATATGTTCACTTTGAATTAAAAAACATACTGCATAAAATGTCCTCCTCACTAAAGTTTTTAATTGCTTTGATGAACAGAACATATAATATGTAATGGGAAACATTTTAAAGATCATTAATTAAGCCAAAATCAAGCATACTACTAAATTCCAAGGCCATGTTTTAGAAAAAGGTTATCTTATCAATCTGTCCCAGAAATGAGATCATTTTCTCCCTATATGTATGGTGAATTTAGGTTCAAAACACTATCAGAGGGAAGAAGTCGATAGAGCTTAGTCTGTGACATGTTTTTAAGACTCAGAGTTGAAACACAGACTATCTCTGTGGAAGTTTCTACAAAATGCCAAGCATACAGAGCTGTGCTGACCAATTGACATCTTGTAGCCATATTTGGCTATTTATTTTAAAATTAACTAAAATGAAATAATATTAGAAATTCACTTTCTTAATTGCACTAAACACATTTCAAATTCATAAAAGCCATCATCACAGAAAGTCCCATTGGACATCATTGATTCAGAGAGTCGAAAATGGTAGTAAGCATTTTAATTGTTAGATAGATTCCTTTTTCATTTTATAGAGATGGAGTCTTGCTCTGTTACTCAGGCTGGAGTGCAGTGGCAGCAACTATGGCTCACTGCAGCTTCGACCTGCTGGGCTCAAGCAATCCTCCTGCCCCAGCCTCCTGAGTAGCTGGGACAACAGGCAAGGGCCATTATCCTTGGCTAATATTTCAAGTTTTATTTTTACTATTATTTTTTGAGACAGGATCTCACTCTGTTACCCAGGCTGGACTGCAGTGGTGTCATCATGGCTCAATGCAGCCTCTACCTCTTGAGCTTGGGTAATCATCCCACCTCAGCCTCCCAAGTAGCTAGGATTACTGGTGGGAGCCACCATACCAGGCTAATTTTTGTATTTTTTTTTTGTAAATATGAGGTTTCATCATTTTTCCCAGGTTAGTATTTTTATTTTTTGTAGAGGTGGGTTTCACTATGTTGCTCAGGCTGATCTGAACTCCTGGGCTCAAGTGATCCTCCTACCTCAGCCTCTCAAAGTGCTGAGATTACAGGTATGAGCCATCATGCCCTGGCCTTTAGATAGATTCTTAAAGTTCATCAGTGTATTTGGTAACATGGAAAAGAAACAATGAGTTATTTTTCCCAAGTCTGGAAAATTGAGGTAAAATAAAAATACCTTTATTTTTCATTCAGCAAAACTTTAATAAAACTCAATACATTAGGGACTAGGCAAACCAAGGTGAAGAAAGTATGATTTCTGACTTGAGAGGATTACAGTTTTATGGATGAGCTGGAAAAAACATCCAGTCATTATACAACATGGCTTTTATTAAAATGATGTTACATACCAAACAAAGTCATTAGCTCAGTCTGAAGGACTGAGGAAGACCTCAAACCGGAGGTGATAGATGGGCTATTACAGTAACAAAGTTATTTTTAAAAAAATAATGTACATTCATAACACAAAATAAAATGGTCAGTCTTTCCTGATGTCTGTAGAGTAAATTTGAGAATGGCCCTGACCCTGAGACAGAATGTCCCATCAACATTCTGTAGCATACCCTTGTGTAGATATTTCCACTGAATATTGTTCTAAAGCTATGTATTGGATTTTATGAAAATAACTTGCCCTAGTGTGTAGTTTTTTAGGAAATTCTGGACTAGCAATAAAAACTCCTATGACCCATGATACTGGACATAAAGTGATTAAATAGTAAAGAGGCTGAGTACTCCTAAGCGTGGGCTGCCAGGCCATGATTAATGGTGTCATGCGGAGAATGTCAAAGGGCTGCGGAGTGAGTGGCTCCATCTCCAGTGTGACTCTTGCAGGTTTTCAAATGTCCCTCTCAACACTGCAGCTTGAGGAGAATGTTGACCATGCCCAAGAGAATGCTCGACCAGGACAGTAAAAGAACAGAGGGCTCAGGCTGAGAAAACCAAAGATGATTGTTTCTGAAGACCTTTCAGTGTGGATGTTGTGGGACAGAAGTGCAATATGGCATGCAACGAATCCTGGGGTGGGCTGGAGGGATCCAGATAGAATCAGCACAGAGGCTGTCCCTTTAGTAGCCTGGCTAAGTACAATGATCAGTTCCTTAAGTGAGAAGGATTGGAAATTAATTAGACAGCTATTATAGTGTGTTAGTATATAAATATGGATGGGTGTTTGTATTAGGGTTCAATCAGAGACGCTGAACCATTAGGATATACATATATATATACAAACATATATATTGTAATGTAGTTATTTGACTAACCATTAGAGATTGTTTCATATATACATATATAATTATATAGAAAACAAAATTATATATAATATACAATTATATCATATATACAATTATATATTATATTGATAATATAAAATGATTAATTTATATATTAACTAATATAAAACTTATTGTATTAATATATTATTATATTATATATTATATCAATAATATGGTATATTACATATTATACATTATTTTATATATAAAACAAACTAGTGGTTAGTCTAATAATTACATTAGGATATATATATCTTATGTAGTAATATATAATTATATATTATATGACATAAAATACATAATTATGGTATAGAATTATTATACATTATATATCATATATGACAAAATATATACAATATATACATATCTGTAACAATCAGAGATTTGCTACAGGGATTTGATTTTATGCAATGATGGGAGCTGGTAAAGCAGTCTCTGTAAACCTGTCACCCTGGTGTCTAATGTTGGAGTTTGAAGTCTGCAGAGCAGGCAGCAGGGAAGGGAAGAGAGAGGGTACATGGAGGAGGGCAAGAACAAGCTGGAACCCACAGTATGAGCTCGAGCACATGAAGATAAATAGAAACCTATGTCAGTTCTGTCTCTGACCCGGAGGGTCTTGTGGAAACCATGACCCTTTATGATGGAACTGAACACACACCTGGACCATGGGATGAAGGTGAATCTTCCTTGGCTGTATGATAAAGTTGCCTCTGGGCCATGATATATTACGACCGACTGTGAGGCTTCTGAGATCACTATCCACTATATGAAGCTTAGCACAGTTGTCTGCACATATTCATTATTTAAATTCATTATTCAATATTTGTTGAAGAATAAAATAAAATGTGTGTGTATGTGTGTGTGTGTGTGTGAGAGAGAGAGAGAAAGAGAGTGAGAGAGACAGAGAGAAAAAGAAGAAAGAAGGAAGAAAGCAAAGGAGAAGGAAAGGAAAAAGAAAGAAATGCACAAGGCCATTGAATCATCCAAAGACACACCTTCGGCTAGAATCAAGGTAACTTAGTTTCTTAAGAAATTAAATAAAGTGACACATATATTTTGTTGACAAATACTTAATAATATATAATATAAAAATATCAGAAATATCTAATAGTTCATTACATTATGGTGTATAAAAGTAGTACTTATGAGAGAAAAATTAATGCTTTGTTATTTAAAGAACACTTTCATGGATTCACAGGGTCTTCATAAAGATTTGATTTGGAAAGTTTAGATGTGTTGTTTTTCCTTGTTTAGTGATCAAATGTAAGCTACATGAAGGGTCAGGAATGATCACGGTGGAGTCTCTGGAGTCCCAGGGGTCTATGGATAGAATTCAAGTGTTCCATGAACTTAGGAAAAAATGTGCCAGTTTTCTCCACTAATTTCTTTTTTTTTTTTTTTTTTTTTTTGAGACGGAGTTTTGCTCTTGTTACCCAGGCTGGAGTGCAATGGCGCGATCTCGGCTCACCGCAACCTCCGCCTCCTGGGTTCAGGCAATTCTCCTGCCTCAGCCTCCTGAGTAGCTGGGATTGCAGGCACGTGCCACCATGCCCAGCTAATTTTTTGTATTTTTAGTAGAGACGGGGTTTCACCATGTTGACCAGGATGGTCTCGATCTCTTGACCTCGTGATCCACCTGCCTCGGCCTCCCTTCTCCACTAATTTCTAACTGCAATAAAACATTCCCTTCAACTATGAACACAGCATAAGCAACAGGCCAGAATAGTATCAGCCTGTGACATACTTTCCATATCATATTACTGTTGTTGCAGACGTCTCAAAATGTTTACACTATCAGCTCAAAATTATAGTAGTTACTAGACTACATTTTGTTACTGACCTGTTAATCAAACACACATATTAGTATAATACATTTATCATTTTAAATCTCTTTATAACTGCATTTCAATATAGTTTCCTTTCTAATCCTAGTGTTCTATCTTATACATTTAAAAACATTATTATGAAAAAAGGCCCATAGGTTGTCAGAGTCCATGAGCCTACAAAAGATTAAGAAACCCTACCTTTCATAAGGACAAAATGTCTCCCTTCATTGCAGTATTTGTTTCTGATTGGTATTCTAGAGATGCCAATGGCAAATAATGGTGCTTACAGGCATTGTACACAAGGTGGCAGCACATCATTGTTTCATTTCCAAAAATCAAATTTCCTCATTCCTGGTCATATCTGGATGCTAAGTGTAAACACTAAGATAAAGTAATACATTTTTAGCAAATAGATTTTGATACTTTCAGCCTTCTAGTTTATATTAATATTCTCTTTTTTGTGCATTATATAGAACACATGAAATGTTTCTATTTAGTAAAAAATGTTTCTCAGTTTGAGACACACAAAAAGAAATTAAGTTAAATTGTGTTCAGAACTATTCCTAAATATGTTTTATAAAAACGATCCTATCCCCCCACACACAAAACCACACAAAATCTTATGAAGACAGGCTTTTTATAAATTACCCCCAAAGGGTAATTTATAAATGACATAAAACATCCCCCCAATATATACCATACTCTAATTAAAATTTGTCATGTTTTAAATGAAAAAGGAAAGGAGGGTAGACAAAAGGATCGTTGGTGCAACAGATTGCAAAATGGCTCTAATTCCTCATTCCTCCCATGAAAAAGCACAGTTTATTTCTCCATCTCTTGAATTTGAATTGTTCTTGGGACTTGCTCTGGCTAGTAGAATGTGTTTTCTTTTGGTTTCTGCTTTCAGGACTGGGCACTGAACTTACTTGTATTTGGATCTCATGAGAGAACATGCCTGAGTTAGCCTGCTGGAAGGATGTGAGAGACACGTGGTATACGAGACCTGTCAAGACAAGCTGGATTCTCCAAGCCAGATAAAACTTAGAAAAATGAGATCCCCACCAATAGTCAGTCTACTACCAGACAAATGGGAGAGGCCAGTTGAGGCCAGAAGAATCACCCAGTCTAAATCTCTGGCCTGCAGCTGGCTCCAGATGTATAGACACACAGTTTTTAGACATTGAATTTTGTCATACTGTTTTCGTCTAGCATGATTTGTAGAAGAGGTAATGGTTATAAGGTCTTCTTTATTTCTGACTGTACAAGCTCATGACTGGTCCAGATATTCTTCAACAAAATGAATCTGTGACCTAGCCTTCCATTGAATCAAGTATTTTGGCATATATAACATTTACTGAGTGTTTCTTTCTAGCCACTTAGTAAATCTAGTTTTTCCTTAAGTTAGTGGAAGTCAAGGTAGAGAAATAAATTGGGTTTTGGGAGAGGAATGTGTTATGGGCTAAATGTTTGTAGCTCCACAAACCTCCCCAAATTTATATGTTGAAGTCTTCAAGCCCCAATATGATAGTATTTGGAGATGAGGCTTTTGGAAGGTGCTTAGTTTTAAATGAGGTCTTGAGGGTGGGGCCTCATGGCCCTTTTAAAAAGAGACACCAGAGAAAGTTCTCTCTCCCTTGTGCACAGAGAAAAGGTCATGTGAGCACACAGTGAGAAGGTGGCTACCTCCATACAAGCCAGGAGAGGAGGACTTAGAATAAAACCTACCTTTCTGACCTTGATTTTGGATCTCCCAGTCTCTGGAACTGTGAGAAATAAATTTCTGCTGCTGACGCTACCAAGTCTGGGGTATTTTGTGATGGCATGCAGAACTCACTAATATAGAACGGAAAGGCAAAAGAAGGGAAAAGTGATAACTAACAACTATTCAGTGTTTTCCAGCATTCTAAAGATTTAATATAATTTCATTTCATTTCTTACAACAACCAAGTGAGGTAGATACTATTACCAACAACCTCATTTTACTTACAGATGAAAAAATGACAAAGAAAGGCTAAGTAACCCATCCAAGGCCTCATGGCTAATAAGTGGCAGAGTGAGAATTTGAATCAAATTCTATCTCAAGAAGCTGTGTTTTTAACTGTTATGTCACACTGCTAAGAAATGAGCAGTAGCACACAAAGACAGGAAGACAAAAACTCGGTGATACACACTGTTGTCTGGTACATTACATACGGCCACGTAGTATGCCAAAGCAGTATAGTATACTGCTTTGTTGAAGATATGAGGGGACATGTTTTACTGTATATAATAAAGCAACATTCTATGTATACTTGCAGGCTTGAATAAGAAGGCATTTAAAAACATTTATCCAGCATTGTTTCGTATCAAATACGTATAGGACGGATTCACAAATTCCCTGTGTTATTAGTTCTACCTGTAAAGAATAACTAGATAATTAGGCAGAATAACTAGATAATTAGGCCTGCTGTACTTATTGGCCAGGTAGAACATGTGAAATATGGAAAAATGATTTTCCCTGGCTAGACAAGGAATTGCTGCTCTCCTCATATAAGCAAGAAGGTATTATAAAATTCTGCCTCACTCTGACAGACTAGCTGGAGAAGAGAGGCCTCCCTGAGCAAATTGACCACACCACTGAAAGCATCCTTCTGCTCCAGAGTATGTAGAAGACAAGTAAGAAAATTTCTAGTTTATTGGGAGGTGTGAAGAAGGTCTGAGAATTGAGAGCCTCTGTGCTTATCCCTGTTTTCAGGGAGACAGTGGATGCTATTGTGAAGTTGCAGGGTGACTTGATAATATGGCAAATTTTCAGTGGATTAGAGCCCGAGAGGGAAAGAACAAGGTTTGGGCAGTGTGGAAAAGGGGGAGACTATGAACTGAGTGTGCAAAAGAATAGTCTTCTGGCTACATCAGTGTTAGATGCTTCAGCAGCCAATATAGTCAAGATGGAGACCTCCGCAAGATGAGGTGGGACAAGCTGCAGCTTAGAGAAGGGCCAGTAAAGATGACATGCCAATGCAGATATTAGATGGGCACCCACACACGCATTATGTAAGCCTCTTCCTAGGTCCAAACCCCTTTCTAGGGAGAATGATGGAAGGGAGGACAAGTAAGAGGTGATGTTGTCCTGATATGAAGTTTGGAGTTTGAAGGGACTGAGTTCCCAAGGGGCTAAGAGTTATTCAGGAAGTGACGACATTGCCTTTAATTGGCAAGTTCAATGATTTTCTGCATTTTCTTCCCACATCCAACCAAATTAAATGAAGAATGTACGAGCAAGCTGAGCTTAGTTATAAACAAGAGAAATTTCTGACCTTATTAGTTGTGGCTATAAAAAATAAAGCTGGCATACGCCCAAAGCAGAAGCCACTTTCCTACCAAATATTCAGTCTGCTATATACCCTGCAACATTAATCTGTTTTCTTTGTTTTCACAAATTCTCTCTGATATTTGCTTTATACAATATTGACAGAGATTCTGGTCAGAGGAAAAGAAGTGTTGACATAGTTTTATACACGTCAATCATCATTTTGAAAAGGTACTAACATACTTACATTATGGACATGAAAAAATATTTTCCTAAAATGCAATTAGAATATACTAAATATTTAATGCATTTGTACTAGTTATTGCTGCATAACAAATCACTCAAAATGAAGTGGGTGAAACCGCTAATAATTATTTATTATCTCACAGTTTCAGTGGGTCAAGTATTCAAAGACAGCACAGTTGGCAGGGTTTGTCTCAGCTTTATAAGATCTGGGGCCTCAGCTGGAAGACTTGAAGGCTGAAGGGCTGAAATTGTCAAGGGTGTGACTTGAGCTGGAGGGTATACTTCCAAAATGGCTCTCTCACTTGACTGACAAGTTGCTTTCTCTACAGGGCTGCTTGAGTGTCCTCACGACATGTCAGCTGCTTGTCTCCAGAGTGAATGATCCAAAAGCTTAAAGCAGAAGCTGCAATAATTTTTAGGACGTATCTTAAAAAGTTTTATACCATCACTTCTGAAGGATTCCACTTGTCACATAGGTCAGCCTGATTATGTGTGGGTGGAGACTCCACAAGGATATTGTATTAGCTATTGCTGTGTTGCAGATTACCTTGAAATTTAGCATCTTAAAGCAACAAATATTAATATTATCTTAGAATTTCTGTTGCATCAGTAACCCAGGATCAGCTTAGCTGGGTGGTTCTGGTTTAGGATCTTGCATGCAGTTGCAGTTAGCCTGTCAGTTAGAGCTGCAGTCATCTGAAGTTCGGCTGGGGCTGAAGAACTCCTTCCAAGTTCTCTCATTTGCTAGTAGGCTTCAGTTCCTTGCCATAGGGGCCACTCCTTCGGCTGCTTAGGTTTCTTTATTACATTACAGCTTGCTTTCTCCAGAATAAGCAATGTAAAAGACAGAAACAAAGAGCCCAAGATAGAAGCTATGATCTTTTATGACCTAATATTGGAAGTAACATAATGTATTAGTTCCTATTGCTGCTGTGACAAATAGCACTAACTTAGTGGCTTAAACAGCATGAATATATTATAGTTCTGAAGATCAGAAGTCCAGAATGGGTTTCACTGAGCAAAAATCAAGGTGTTGACAGAACTGTGTTCCTTTTACAGAATTCAGGAGAGAATTCAGAGGCCTCTTGTATTTTTGAGCTTCTAGAGGACATCTGCATTTTTTTGGCTTGTGGCTTTTTTCTCTACCTTAAAGCCATCAGCATAGCAATTTTAAATCTCTTTGACTCTGACTTTATTTCACCTTTTAAGGATCCTTTGAATTACATTGTGCCTACTGAGATAATCCAGGATAATCTCCCTAATAAAAAAATCTTAATTTAGTCACATTGGAAAAATTCTTTTTGTCATGTAACATAATATTCAACATATTGATAGGCTTAGGATGTGGGATTAAGATATGGACATATTTGGGGAGCTTTTATCCTTTCTACCACAAATAATATTACTTTTGCCATATCCTATGGGTCACATAGGCCAACACTAGTATAATGCAGAAGGGGACTACACAAGAAAATACCAGGAGGTGGAGCTCACTGTGGCCATTTGGAGGCTGGCTACCATGATTTTTTTTTTTTTTTTTGAGACAGGGTCTCCTTCTGTAGCCCAGGCTGGAGTGCAGTGGTGCAACCTCAACTCACTGCAACCTCTGCCTCCAGGGCTCAAGTGATCCTCCTACCTCAGCCTCCCAAGTAGCTGGGACTACAGGCACAAGCCACCACACCCAACTAATTTTTTCTATTTTTTGTGGAGATGGGGTTTTGCCATGTTGCCCATGTGGGTCATATCACAATATTTTTTGTATAATTGTTACATAACTTTGAGATTTAAAAATGCCATGCTGATGGCATTCTCTCTGTATATTATATATATATAAAATCTATATATAATTTATATATATAATCTACATATATAATATATATAATTATGTAAAATATATAATATATAATACAGATATAATCTATATATTGTATTATATATAATCTATATATTATATATATAGAGAGAGAATGCCATCAGCATAGCATTTTTAAATCTCCCTGACTGTATGTAAAATTTTATTTATATTAAGTCTTTTCAGTAACAAATATTCACCTCATTTTTCTCAGTTGATCATCTTGAATAGCTCATTGGGACAACACTCCTGGAGAGTTATTTTAATTTTAAATGGCCCTATTATATTCCTACACATAATCCCATATCTAAAGTAGTACCGTATGAGCTCCCAGTAAGATGAGCTACAAAATGCTCACATACAGGAGAAAGCCTTAAGAACAGTGAGAGAGGCAAACAAATGCAAATGGTTAAAATGCTATATTTATCTTATACTCAACAGAAGAGATAAGGAAGGAGGTTAATAATTTATGGATGCCTAGAATGTGCCAGGACTTTGCCATATTTTCCACATATATTGTATTATTTAATCCTCTCAATGACTGTGTGAGATAGGAATATCCCTCAAACAGGTTAGGTGGCTTTTCCTATCACACATTTGATAAGTGATGGGGGTTATATTTCAGAACCAATCTTGAGTAACTTCCAAAGCCTATCTCTTTGCACTACATTGAGTGGTCACATTAATCAGGTAAATTTTCTACTTTTAGAATTTGAGAAACCCAGGCTAGTTTGGAAAAACAAGATGCACATTGTGTTCAAGTCCATTTGTTCAGGTGCTGGAGAAGCTAAATTTCAGCATTAATGCTTTTTCAGTTCCATCCTCTATATAGAAATGGGTGTACAAGATGTATCCAAGATTCACTGGTTTCTTTCCAGATCAAATTTACAGTATAAAGTATTCCAACTTTAAAATGTCTATGATGTACAGAATATCTAGTTTTTTACTAAAAAGAAGCACAATTTAAACTTCTCATATGCTAAAGACAGCTACCTCTTGAAAGGTAGGGTAGTTTAACGTGGCAAACTTAAGGGTATTGAAATCAGGTAAACTCTTCCTTAACTACTTCATAACTATGGGACATTAGACAAATCATTTAATATATCTGGGAAAAAAAGAATAAGCTAAGCCTGATTTTTCTTTCTACCTAGGAAGACATTTTCCTGTATCGTCTTTATTTGATACTGAGGAGGAAGGAAATTTGAGCTGACATCCAAGGGAAAGGAAAGAAAACAAAACATTTATTTATTTACTCACCCCTTCATCTGATTATTCATTCAACAGATATTTATTGTAGATTGTTTACAATCCTAGGTATATGTCTTAGATAATTAAAATATATTTATGTACACACCATAAAACCAGTATGCAATTGTTCATAGTAGCATTATTCATAATAGCCAGAGTGGAAACAACCCAAATGTCCACCAAATGGATGCATAAAATATAATATAGCCATATACAATGGCTAACAATAAGTCAGCCACCATGGTGTCTGCATGTGTTACCTCATTAATTCCTATTGAAAGGCCTTGGGAAAGGGCTTTTTATCCTCATCTCATACATGAGAAAACAGAGACCCTGAAAGGATAAATGATGGTGGGCAGAAAAAATATTGGACTAGGGACCAAGAAACTTAGATTCTAGATCCATCTTTTTACTAATCCACTATGAAACATGAGAAAAACTTTACATTCTCTGTAACAAGTTTTATGTTTCAGAGAAAAAGAGACCTGAAACATTTAACCTTGAAGGCAACATAAGTCCCTTCTTCCTATTTGAGTGTTGAGTCCAACTCTTGCATTTGCCTTTTGCCTTTGCTTTTTTTTCTCTCCTTACATTTAATTTACATTCTTTTTCCTCTGTTTTATTTCACTATTAATGCTATTGGATTAATTTAATCTAAAGTTTAAAGTAGATATTTGAGTCAAAAAAAAAAAAAAGGTCTCATTAGCTTTGGACCAGAATGCAAATACAGTGTAGGCAGGAACATGTCTCATGTTTAGCTTCGGGTTCTCCTATAACATAATGTTCTTATTGCTGCTGCTGCTGCTGCTGCTAAATTTAGGGGGAACTATGCCTAATGAGAATTCCAAATGTATCTAGTTTAGGAAATGATTCTTTTTCTTATATAAATTATTGGGTTGACAATAGGAACCAAAGGAAGAACAATTAATGGTATTTCAGCAACTGGTATTGAGAATAGTTGTATTTCATATATATATATATATAATATATATATATAATAAATATATATTATATTTATATATATAATATATATTTATATAATAGGTTGAGATTAAATACCATAAAATTCATTCTTTAGAAGTGCATACTACCATGGTTTTAGATATTCACAGAGCTATGCAACCATCACTACTATCTATTAGCAATCACTCCCCATTCATCTTTTCCCAGCTTCTGGCAACCACTCAGTACTTTCAGTCTATAGATTTGCCTGCAACAAAACTTTCATATAGATGCAGTCATACATTATGTGGATTCTGGAATTGGCCTGTTTCAATTGACATAATGTATTCAAAGTTCATCCATGCTGTAGCAGGTATCGGTACTTCATTCCTTTTTGTTGCTGAATAATATTCCATTGTATGGCTATATCATACTTCACGTATCCATTTGGTGGATATTTGGGTTGTTTCCACTCTTGGCTATTATGAATAATGATACTATGAACAATTGTGTACAGGTTTTGTAGTGTGTACATACATACATTTAAATAATCTCTGACATATACCTAGGAGTGAATTACTGGATCATAGGATAATTCTATGTTTAACTTTTTGAGGAACTGCTGAACTCTTTTCTAATGTGACTGCATCACTTTGAACCAGACCCCTTGGTAAGTATGATTATTACAGTAAATAGATAATTTTAATTTCTAGAGTAACAACAAACAGCTAGCAAGTTTACACACCAAAAAATCCATTTCGTAAAGTTCACTATTAATGAGCTGGAGAAACTGAGTTTTTGATCATGTAAAACTTGATCAAAGTTTTTGATCATGAAGCCACATAGTGGACCCATGGATACCAAAGTTCTTTCTTCCCCTGGGAGCAGAGGCAATATTCAAAATATCCAGTATGGCCTGGGTTCTGACCGACGAGAATGGATTCACTGACTGATACAGAGTCCTTGGCAGTGAACACCAGGGCTGCTGGCCTCATGTATGTATGTTTCAGCCGCTCATAAGCATTGTCAAGCAGTTGGTAGGCCTCCCTTTACATTTGATTCATTTAAACGACAATGATCTTTTGTTCTATGTGTGTAAGATTTGCAAAGAAAACCAACATTAGCAATCTACCTATTGGAGTTAGCAAATTCTAACTCCAATAGAACATATCTATTGGAGTTAGCACACGTTCCGTTGTCTTGAACAGTTCTAGCCCATGTAAAATAATAATAATTTTAAAAGGTAATAATCTGTTAAAATGCATGTAACCAGAAAGTCTAAAATTAAAATGAAGAAAATAACTCCAATCTTTATTAAGGGGAGGATGATGTGCTAAATAACTTTATCTTTTTTTACTTCTGAATTTTATTTTTTATGAAATTTAATAATTAAGTCTCAGACATTTGTTTTGGTGACATCACTCTTATTCCATTCCACAAATTACTAAACTATTAAATTTGTGTTGAATGTTATCATGCAAAAAGTTTTCTCTTTTATATTTATATATACTCAATTACTCACATTATACTGAATTATGAATAAAATTGAATTCTGAAAAGAAAGAAAATTGGGGACATTATTTTACTTAATACATATTACATACTATACTAATGTTTTTATTGTGAAAACTGTTTCCATATTGGTGTACATCCAAATTTATCTTTTATGTTATCTGGTATACAATTTTACTGATAATATATAACTAAATATGCCTATATTTGAAAACAATTATTTTGCCATCTTGAAGGGAGAGTCAATTATTTATAACTTACAATAAAATAAAAAATTCAGAAAATTAACTACATAGAAATAAACACATGGCAAAATATCCTAAGCAGAGTCAAAAGACAAATATTGAAAGAAGAACATACATAATTCATATTAGAGATGCAGTAATTTTCCTGTCATATACAAAACTAGAAGTAGATAAGAAAAAGACCAAAAAAAAAATCTGACAGATAAATGGATACAAAATGTAAAGAGATCCTGCTGCTTCAGCCTCCCAAGTAACTGGGACTACAGGTGCACATCACCTTGCCTGACTAGCAAGCAGTTTGTGAGCATATAAAAATATGCTTAACTTCACTTACTCATAAAAGGTATGCAAATTAAATGAAACTGATATTATTTTTTCATTTATTAGATTGTTACATATCTGAATGTTTGATAACACACTGTGTATATTGTTACAGATGCCATGGAGGGCAACTTGGTGATTGTATCTAAACTACAAATGTAATCCTTTGATCCAGAGATTATACATCTAGCAATATGTTGTTCACAAACACCTGAACATGCTCTAAAAGACATATGCAAGATTATTCATTGCAGAGTGTTTGTAAAAGCAAAAGATGGGGAATAACCTAAATGCCCATCAATGGAACACTGGCTACATAAATTATAGTAGCTTATATAATGCAACATTATGAAGCTTCAAAGAATAATATTCAAGCAATTTGAATGTTGAAAAGATCTCTAAGGTAAGGTGCAGAACACTATGCATTGCATACTATCTTTTATATAAAAGGGTGGAAATAACATATATTTGCATTCTCTTATTTTTGTATAAGAAAATTTTGAAAGCTTATACAGATGGAGCATCCCAAATCACAAAATAGAGTACAAAATCCAAAACACTTCTGGTCCTAAGCACTTTGGACAAGAGATACTCAACACGTACAGTAAACTATTTACAGAAGAGGAAAATTGGGTGGATAAGGGCAAGGATGGGAAGGAGAATATTTACTGTTTATTTGGCATGATGTTATTTGAAAAATATATGTACGTACCAAGTGTTAATTCAGGGTCTTCTTATTTCCTAAATTTAGAGTACTGCAAATGTAATTCTTTCATTGCATCTGCTAGATTCCATGGAATCAAGTGAGCCAAGAAAAAGAGTACAGATACCCAGCAAGTGAAATCCAAGATAACTAGAGGAACTACCATGGAAAATGTCACTGTTTCTCAACTCTGCTTCACAGATCATTTTCTGAGTTTAGCAGCAGACAGAATCTCTAATTTTAAAATCCACAGGCTTAAAAAATCAAACTGAATCCATAGGGGCTTACCAATCTTGACAGTCCAAGAAGCTAGAAGATGCCAGGGAAGTATGTATCATGGTAGTATTTGTGACGTTTGAGGGCCACAATCATGCCTTACATTTAAAATTTCATGAAGAATTGGAATTAAAACTCTGACCTCATGCCTTCAGACCTGAGCCTTTTTCTCTCGCTATGTTTATTATTAAACTCATATATAATATAGTTGAGAATTTTTAAAAATAACCCTAGAAACAGTAAAATTGCTTCCTTTTATAACAGAACATACATAACAAAAAATGGAGACAGAAAATCAGCTCTCGTTACTTTCAGAATCCTAGTGACAAATTTTGGAATGACGCAGTAACATAAAATACATACTTTCTATCTCCTTCTGCTGCCTTTGTCTCGTTTAGAAATTTGTCCAGTAGGAACTCTTTGATATAACAAGTCCACTATCAAACAGATGGTTTCAAACTGCTCTTTTGTTCTTGAAACTGGCAATTATTTTGTCCCCGTGTGCTTGAGGTTTGGATAGGAATGATTTTTTCACAGCTACCAAGCACAACATGAATGAACAGAGGCTTTCATTTACTGGCAATAGACAGCAAGAGTGGAAATCTCTATTGCACATATTTCAATGTTGTCATATAAAACAGTATTTCTTTTTATCAGCAAGTGGTTTATAAATGTCGACAGCACCCCAAAACAAACAGCTTGGTTTATAACAACATATTTGGTGGTGTTTTCAATTTGTAATATTCAGTGCCAGGCTTAAAGTATTATGCTCATCTTTCAAGTAAATTGTTTAATTGAAGTTTAAACAAGGGTCTCCAGAGCTTTAATAGCAAAGCATTTCATTCAAATGCAAGGTTATGAACTTAAAAAAAATTAATGAGGCCGGGCGCGGTGTCTCACACCTGTAATCCCAGCACTTTGGGAGGCCGAGGCGGGTGGATCACGAGGTCAAGAGATCGAGACCATCCTGGTCAACATGGTGAAACCCCGTCTCTACTAAAAATACAAAAAATTAGCTGGGCATGGTGGCGCGTGCCTGTAATCCCAGCTACTCAGGAGGCTGAGGCAGGAGAATTGCCTGAAACCAGGAGGCGGAGGTTGCGGTGAGCCGAGATATCATGGCATTGCACTCCAGCCTGGGTAACAAGAGCGAAACTCCGTCTCAAAAAAAAAAAAAAAAATTAATGAAGTATGACTACCTTATGCCAAATAAAGTACTGTATATAAAATCTTCCCTGATATTATAGCTCTTGCATTGTGAAAACCATGACCTAAAATCACATGTCATAAACCATATTTTATATTTACTTCCTCATTTATTGAATTAACAACAGATAGCGCTAGGTTTGAACTCAATTTCTGACACTTAGAAGCTACTTGACTCTTCTGAGTTTCAGTTTCTTGGACCATAAAATAAGGACAACATCACTTAGCTTTTGGGGTTTATGTGGAATTTAATAGAGAACGTAGGAAATGCCACACATAGATACTGACAGATCCTACTTGTGATTTCTCCTGTTATTTCTGTGGCATACTCATATTCAATAAACACACTCACCCAGATGTTATTAGAAGTCAACCAACTTGGCAAAGAAAAGAGGGGAAGCACACATTCCTAAATGGAGTAAAAAGCATTTACTCAGGCTGGGCACAGAGCCCAGGAGTTTGAGACCAGCCTGGGCAACATGGTGAAGTCCCGGCTCTGAAAAAAAAAAGAGAACCTTTACTTCAGCTTCTACATTTTCCATACAAACCAAGGCTAACAGGAAAAGAGTTAGTATTTAGTATTTAAACAGAAAAGCTTTTGGTAATCATGGCTCTTGGTGTCTTTGAAATATCTATATAATACCAATAATATGTACGAAGAAACTGAGTTCCCAACACTATTTTATGTCACACTTGAATCTGACAGTCTCATTCAACCAACAATGAAATACTGCAAATTGATATTTATTTACTTATTTTTAGAAACAGGATCTTGCTGTTACCCAGGCTGGAGTGTTGTGGCATGGTCACAGCTCACTGCAATCTCAAACTCCTGGGCTCAAGCAATTCTCCCATCTCAGTATCCTGAGTAGTGGGGACGACAGACAGGTACCACCAGTCCTGGCTAATTTTTTATTTTTTTGCAGAGTTGGGGTCTCAAACTCCTCCTGGTCTCAGGTGATCCTCCTACCTTTGCCTCCCAAATTGCTGGAAGTACAAGGGGGAGCCACCACACCCAACCCTATCAATATCTTAATGTCTTTCCTCTGAGAGGAGGTATTACTGCGTGAGGAAAGGACACATCTTACCACTGAAATTCTCCTTTTTAATAGTCCTAATATGTTATTTAAGAACATTCTACTTGAGGCAGAATCAACGTGCTCTGCAGTTTTGGAATCGAAGAGTTGTATACTCAAATCTTCCTCCCTCGCATGGTACCTGGGTGACACTGTAAGCAAGAGACTGTCTTTGGGCCGTAGTTCTTCATCAGTAAAATGGACTACGTACCTCATGGTGTTGGGAGGATTCAGTGAGATGATATACATGAAAGTTTCATCTCTTTAACACAGCAGTTATCCAAGGAAGGGAGCTCTTACTATCCTTAAGTATTTCAGACATTAGTTTTAGTCAAGTTTCCAGCTGAGGGGGATTGTTTCCAAATACTTTAGCTCCAGACTAGAGCAAAAAGGTCATTTGGTGAATATGGTGTGCCAGTTCTGAAGGGTGAAGGAGAGGTGCTTTTAAGATAAAAATTAGAAGAGCAGGAGAAATTATCCAGTTTGTAGATAAGTGCTATTGATAAGAGCAACACAACAAAAGGGTGCTTATCTCTGGCTTATCTAAACAGACAAGCCGGTTTCCAGACCCTCCCAAGGTCAAGTTCAGAAAGTCAGCAGTGGGAGGTTGAGGTTGGAAGCCTCTTGTGAACATCAAGAATAAATCAAGTGCTCTCACCTTCTGTAAGCAGGGAAAGTACAAGAGGCCTTTGTTAATGAGACAGGAAAATCATAGCCTGAAAATGCTGACAATGACACTTCAAAAGTCTCAATTCCTTAGTAACAGGCAAGAACATGTGAAGGAGAAAAAAAAAATTCTCTGAAGTTTAAAAAAGAAGAAAATGATCAAGTATCTGTGATATTGTGAGAACTTTATCTTGCGAGGTTACTTCAGTTCATGTTTCCTAAATGGGGACACCTCTGCAGAGGGAACACGAGGCTTTTCTTATGAGGCACTTTGCTGGTAATTTGTGACTCTGACAAATGCCACCTGATTGACAGCCTGCCCATCCCCCTTCAGGCAGTCAGAGACGTACTGAAGACACCGAGTTCTCCAAGTCTAAGTTCACTTAAAAAATGCAGAGGGGGTAGGGTGCCGTGGCTCACACATGTAATCTCAGCACTTTGGGAGGCCAAGGCCGGTGGATAACGTGAGGCCAGGAGTTCAAGACCAGCCTGACCACATGGTGAAATCCCATCTCTACTAAAAATACAAAAATTAGCCAGGGATGGTGGTGGGCGCCTGTAATCCCAGCTACTCAGGAGGCTGAGGCAGGAGAATCGCTTGAACTCGGGAGGCGGAGGATGAAGTAAGCGGACATAGTGCCACGGCACTCCAGCCTGGGTGACAGAGCGAGACTTCGTCTCAAAAAAAAAAAAAAAAAAAAAAATAAAAATAAATAAAAAAAAAAAAAAAAAAAAAAAAAAAGAAAGAAAGAAAAGAAAATGCCAAAGGGAACTGAACCTCTCACGCTCTCCAACTCTGCTGTCTGGTTGTCATGGGAGTCCCTGGGGAGAAATGGCCACTGAGGCCCGGCTTGCTTGTGGGAGAAACTGAGGGGGACCAGCCAGCCTTCCAGGTACATTCCGAACACAGAAGCAGATAGGATCTTCATTTTCTTCAGCCTCAGTGAGAGATCTGACGCCGTTGATCCTCTCTGTCCCCTTCTTCCTGAGCAATCACCCCTTCATTTCTTTCCTTTTCCATACGTTACAGGTAGTTAGCCAAGCATGAAAGCGGCAGAAGAGGGCTCTTCTCCCACCCACCAGGAATGTCAGGCAACCATTGATGATTTCACAGTTATCACATTGCCTCTCTAAAAATGATAGCTCAGCAGCCGGTACCAGGGAGAGACAATCTCCTGATGGTCCACAGCTGTTACATTAAAGTGTTAATTGAATGCAGGTGCCAGGGAAAAGCAAAAAGGCCTTCCAATAAAATCTCAGATATTGGGCGAGTGAGCCCAGGCATGCCCATTAAGAGACAAAATGGAGGAGCACGACCTTCCGGGGCCTCAGAAAGCCTCCGATGGGCATGCGTACAACATCCTAAACTCACGGGCCGCCTCGCCTCCCAAGCTCGGGAGGGCACCGCGCATGCGGGCATTCCACCCTCAGGGAAGAATCATGGGAAAGAGGCGCAAAACGCCAGGAGTGGGCCAACCCGTGAAGTCCTGTGATCAAGGTTAAACATGGCGCTTGACCTTCACAGTGCCCACTTAGGTCTCTTTCAAGTGAACTTTCCTTTCTTTCCTGCTCTAAAGCTTTTTAATACACTTCTACTCTTGCTCTGAAACTTGCCTTGGTCTCTTTTTCTGCCTTATGCCCCTCAGTCAAATTCTTTTGAGGAGGCAAGAACTGAGGTTGCTGCAGTCCCGTATGGATTCGCCCGTGGCAGCTCAAATATTTCCACTCCTAACACGTCTACTATCATCTGTCCACAAAACCTCTGGAATCCTTAATAACTACATCTCTTTCCCTGAGAAATTTCTCCTGTTTATCCACCTTCCCTCTTTCCCAACCTCAGTCCTTCTCTCCAGGATCTGAATTCTAAATAAATTGGCTGTCAGTTTAATGTCTGAGAATTCAGATGATGCAATAGTACCTAGGCACAAACTGCCTCCCCAAGCTATAATTTTAAACTCCATTATTACATTCATAACAAAGCAAGCTGCACGGGAAGGAGCACCAGTCTGCATTCTTACATCTTAAGAAAATCAGGTGAGTGATCAGGCAGTTGAGCTGGGAGACTTACCTGCCTTTGCACAGTTATCATAGATTTGCTGCCTTTATGTGCTATCTCTGTTTACTGCTGAAGGATTAGAAACATCACAGAGAGAAAAGGAGCAGGTGGCCTCCCGTACCCACCCTTCCCACCTAGGCAAGAACCCTGGGTCAAGGTACAGAAGAACCTGGCAGATGGCCCAGGCAAGATTTGAAGCAGGGAGCCAACAAGCTCAGAATCACAAAGGATACACGGAGAAAGTAGAGATCAAGAGGTATACTGAGAACTGGCACAGAAATAAACTTGGGCCACACAATAAATGGGAAAAAAGGGCAATTGTCTTAAGTTAAAAGTGCTTTTCTTCTTTTGGTTGAATTAAATATCACAAAAAGCATGGAGGATTTATTAATATATGCCTTTGTTTAAGGAGAGCATCTTTTTTTTTTTTTTTTTATCTCAAATAAAACAATGTCTTTAAAGAGGACTAAGACTACAAATGAATGTTTTTAAAGAAATGCAGGAGGATAAATTAGGAAGCAGGAAACAATGTAAACAAGTATTTGTGTCCAATCATTGAAAGTGTTTCAATAAGCATGGATAAAGTGGCCTTTAAGCAATCCTAATACAGCTGAAAAAGGCAATTTCAGCCAAGAAGAGACATTTGCCTGTCTCTACAGGGGATAACAAAAGTATCTTAGAAATAGATACACTTGCATTCACTTATAGTATAAATTGCTGTGAATTGAGATGCAGCATTCTGTAGAAAGTGGCATGGAATTCTGGCACAGAGCTTCAGTGGAGAGTGGTTCTGGTCTTGCCTCTCTGTGATTTTGAGAGTTTTTTTGACCCCTCTGGGCCATAGGTCCTCATCAGTAAAAGGAGGGGGCTGGGGCTTAGATCATCTCAAGGTCTCACCTGTTCTAGATTATTTATTTGTCAAGATGTATTAAGAAAGCATTATAAAAGTATAATTAGCTTAAAATTTTGGCATTCATCTTGTTCTTTCATACCTCATGAAGGGGTTGTTTGGCCCTTTTCCTGAAAAACTCTTTAGTGGAGCTGTTACATTGTAAGCTTCGGACAGAGCCAGATCTGGAACAGATGTCAACTCTGTCACGTAATGGCAGTGTGACTATGAACAAGGGATATGGGTGGGCTCTTTGAGTCTGTGAAGAGGATCAGTAAAATGCAGTATTTACCTCATGGGGTGACAGGAATGAAATGACATCTATCACATACAGAGCTTAGTGTAGCATTTAGCCCTCAGTGAACACACGATAATCTATTGTAAACTATATGTTGTACCTGTAACATGCAAAGCACATGAAAGAGTCAGCATGGGTGCCAGCTCTGGAACCAGACTTCTTGGGTTCAAACTCGCCTCTGGCATTTCTTAGCTATGTCACCTTGGGAAGATTACTTAAATTCCTAGAGGTTCGATTTCCTCATTTGTAAAACAGGGATTATAATAACAGTATTTAGCAAATTTGGTTGTTGTGACGTATGAATTAGTTAATAATAAAATTGTTAGAACAGTGCCTAGCTCAGGGCAGGTAGTATTAAAGAAGATGCTCAGATTATCTTTTAATAAGAGGCCAATGGCCAGAATATACTTAAACAACAACAAAAAAAGTTTTTTAAATTATCAGCTTAAAATATAATTACTTTTACTTAATTTAAGGTACTTCCTGCTCAAAACTTTCTCCTTTTTATTTTTTATTTTTTTTTGTTTGTTTGTTTTAGAGACAGATGTTGCTGTGTCACCTAGACTGGAGTGCAGTGGCACAATCACAGCTCCTTGCAGCCTCAAAATCCTGGGCTCAAGCAATCCTCTTGCCTCAGCCTCCTAAGTAGCTGGGACTACAGGCATGCATCACCAAGACTGGCTAATTTTTCAATATTTTTTTTTTAGAAACAGGGTCCCCTATGTTGCCATAGCTGGTCTTGAGCTCCTGGCCTTAACTGATCCTCCTGCTTTGGCCTCCCATAGTGCTGGAATTACAGGCATGAGTCACTGTGCCTGGCCTCAAAACTTTTAAAGAAGTATTTGTCTTCTAGTGAACAACCTGAATGCCATCAGGATTGGAGGTGGGAGCCATGGTGACTCCTTAGGAAGTTCTTCCTTTAATTTAGGCAGAACTGGCTATAAACTCCTGGCTGGCAAATGTTTTCTCTGATTAGTATGCATCCTTTTCAGCATGACATTAGAAACTATAA
The DNA here is from genome assembly GCF_001604975.1 of Cebus imitator. NCBI lineage: Eukaryota > Metazoa > Chordata > Mammalia > Primates > Cebidae > Cebus > Cebus imitator. The sequence continues at coordinate 383,687 of NW_016107492.1, read as the reverse complement.
AATGAAATTAGCTGCTTTTGTGTTACTAAAATAATAGGTAAAATACTACATGCAATGAATTTTGTGACATTTCACATTTAGTCTTAGCTCAGGGCATATAAAATGAAGCTCTGACCTTTTCCTCTTGCATCTTAGAGATGCTCTTGATTTTCCATTTATTTGAAAATGGGCATGACTCATACAAGTCAACAGAACTCGATGCTTCATTCTCTGATCCTGCTTTATGGCTGAGTTAGAACAGTAATTTAGTTCTCTTTGGTGTGGTATGAGGCTTTTGGTGAAGAACATTGAGTTCAAGTATTAGTGAGAAAAGATTAGTGAAATAAAAGAGATTTAATAGATGTGATTTCAGGTAGATGGAGATTCATAATATTGATTAAAAAGTCAACTGTCTTCTGTGATATAACTTGTCTTGATGAACTCATCTAAAATTGTAGAGAGCAATATCAGACTTGCACAACTATATTCCAGTCAATAGGCACTGAAATGATGAAGTATCATTTTTTGAATTATAGGCGTATCTTCAAAATTATAGGAGCATCTTTATGCCCCAAGAAGCAGATTTTTAAAATTCTGATGGTAATACATGTGTGAAAATTCATTTTGCTGTTATTTCCTCTCACTGTGTTTTCAGGAGAGAAAACATTCATCAGAATCAGCTACTTTGATCTCAAAAGTCCCTTTCGGCTATAAAATTCTGACTTTTTTTTTTTTTTTTTTGAATCAGAATCTGTCCCTAAGGCTGGACTGTAGTGGCCCCATCACTGCTCACTGCAGCCTCGACCTCCCCAGGCTTAAGTGATCCTTCCACCTCAGGCTCCCAAGCAGCTGAGACCATAGGCATATGCCACCATCCCTGGCTAATGACTGATTTTTTGAACATCCACATTACATAAGGCACTTTCATTAATTTTGGCTGTTATACCAAATGCTGAAACAGGTTCCAGAACCTCCCAGGGAATCTTCCTCCACACAAGAATGTATGCTCTCTCCAGTTACTGTAGTATTCTGCAAGTGACCCATTGTGACTTCAGGGATAATTGACTCTACTGTTATGATTTTTTTGAAATACTCATCACCAATCTTTTTAACATTCACAAATCTTGGGAGAGCCTCTTTCGCTGAATCCTTTTCTTGGAACTACTTTATTATGAAAATCTGAAAATTCAGAGAGGTCTTGACATCATTCAAACATCAGAGGCAGGAAGTACCTTATGGTTATTTTAAGAAATATGAGAGCACAGTGTTTGGCATTCAGTGGGTGTTCACTGAATAGTATTTGAATCAATAAATTTAAGTTTTACAGACCTAGGAATGAATATAGGGATAAGGAGGAAAAGTACTGGAATAGGTCAAATGTGCCATTTGTGATACTGAAGGAGGAGTGTTCACAATTCATGGTTGCCATTGAAAGATGCTCTTCAGATTGGGCACATTTCAATGAAGAGGCTGTATATTCTATTTCTGCATAAGTAGACAAAACACGTCAAAGAAAATGAAAGATGCTGCTTTTGCTTTAAAAATAAGTGGAAGATTTTCATGTTAATTTTGTAATCTTTTATATACAAGTCTTTGGACTCAATATTTTTGAAAAGGCACATAAATCTGTTTTATCTTTAGAGAACATCTTGGTTTTTCAATCATTTAAAATGCCATGATATGCTTTCTGGGACTCAAGGCATGGTGATCATATGTTAATGTCTGCTCAATAAAGCATGGAATTCTATATATACTTTTTATTTCTATTGATCAGCCATCTGAGTGAAAAAGAGGCAAGTGTGAAAATAAATTCCAGTATTGCTTTCCTAGGCTCCCACACTTGTGCCCTATCTGTAATGCTGCCATTAGGACTCAATGTGGTCTAGTGAAGAACGGAGGAGCTTCCCAGCAGGGAAATAATATTTAGAATTCTAGCTCAGCCATTTTCTAGCAGGCCTTCTGCATGCTACTTAACCATCTCAGGCCTCCATTTCTGTCTTTGTAAAATGGGAATAATATTTATATCATAGGGGTATTACACACATTGCCTAACATATTGTAGATTTTTTTTAAAAAACTTTTTATTTTGAATTAATTTTAGGCTTACAGAAAAGTTGCGAAAGAAGTACAGAGAGTTCTATGTGAGGAGGCTTTTATTTTAAAACCAGTGTTAATTTCCTCCTGTTCCTATCAATGTAAATTTAATCTTTGTGTTTCTACTTCAAAAGCAAAGCTGGAGCTTCAGATTTCTCCTTCCCCTTGATTTGGCTTCCTCAGCACATCTCTCTCTCCCTCTCTTTCTTTTTAAATAGATTTACTTTTTTTGAGATGTTTTAGGTTCATGATTTGAGCAGAAAGTATAGAGATTTCCCATATAACCCCTGCATCCACACATGAAAAGCCTCCCCAACTATCAACATCCCACACCAGAGTGGTACATTTGTTGTAGCCATTGAACCTACAATGACACATCATTATCACCTATAGTCCATTTTTTTTTTTTTTTTTTTTTTTTTTTTTTTTTTTTTTTTTTTTTTTTTTTTTTTTTTTTTTTTTTTTTTTTTTTTTTTTTTTTTTTTTTTTTTTTTTTTTAATGTCACTCAGGTTGGAGCACAGTGTTGCCATCATAGCTCACTGCAGCCTCGACCTCCTGGGCTCAATTGATCCTCCCGCCTTAGCCTCCCGAGTAGCTGGGATTACAGGCACACACCACCATGCCTGGCTAATTTTTGTATTTTTTGTAGAGATGGGGCTTGGTCATGTTATCCAGGCTGGTCTTGAACTCCTGGACTCAAGTGATCTACCGCCCTTGGCCTTCTGATATCCTGGGATTATAGACATGAGCCACCATCCTGGGTCTATAGTACACTCTTGGTGTTGTGTATTCTATGAGTGTTGACAATGTAAAATGACATACACCAAGCATTTTGGTACCTTAAAAAATGTTTCATTGTCCTAAAAATCCTCTGTGCTCTGCCTGTACATCCTTCTCTCCCCAGTAACCCCTGTCAACCACCAACATTTTTATTATCTCCATAGTTTGCCTTTTCCATAGTGTTATAGAGCTGCAATCACACAGTATGTAACCTTTTCAGATTGGCTCTTAACAATGTGCATTTAAATTTCCTCTGTGTTTTTATTCAGGGTTTATCATGGCTTTCCATTTCTTTTTAGCACTGAATAATATTCCATTGTATAGAATGCAGCATGGTTAATCCATTGACCTATTGAAGGGCATTTTGGCTGCTCCCAGGTTTTAGCAATTATGAATAAAGTTGCCATAAATATCCATGTGCAGATTTTGGTGAGGACAAAAATTTTCAACTCATTTGGGCAAAAAACCAAGGTCATGATTGCTGGATTGTAAGAATATGTGTGGTTTTATTAACAAAAACCTGTTATCCTGTGTGGCAAAGTAACTGTACCATTTTGCATTCCTACCAGCAATTAAGGACAGTTCCCTCTTGTTCCACATCCTCCCTAACATTTGGTTTTGTCAGTGTTTTGGATTTTTGCCATTCTAATAGGTAGGCAGTGGTATCTCATGTTTCAAACTTGTTTTTTAGTGCTTGAACTCTTGAGTAGTCAAAATTTTTTCATTAGGAAACTTCTGGGCTCTTACATAAAGCAATAGGTCAAACTTATAAATCAAGGGAGATTGGAGTCTCACTTTAGTTAATACACTGGTGATCCAAGGATAGTACTGGATGATATTTATTTGGGCAGTGCTGAAGTATTAAATTAAGGGTATTTGCCATCCCAGAAACTGTATAGTGGTGGTAAGCAAGGGCTTTGGAATCATTTCAGACATCTGGGTTTGAATCTTTACTCCTCCCTTTACAAATAGTGCAATGGTCAAGTTAATGAAATTCTCTAAGCTAGTTCCTCATTTAAAAATTAAAATAATAATACATACTTCATGAAGTAATATATATAAGTTTATGATTTTAAGCTCTTAAGGCAGTATAAACAATGTATTTTTGATTTTTTTATTATTAGTGACAAATTATGAAAATGTTATCAGAAGCTTTAGTATGGAATATAGTTTCTTTTTTTTTTTCTTTTGCAGGTCAGTTTTACAGGGAGTAATATATTTCTTGAATGTGTTGGGTTACTTTCCACAATGTCCTGAAGTATTAGAAATTTCATCTCAAACCTCTGTAGCAGCAATTTCAGCTAAAAATGGGCCAGAGTAAGGAGAAAATTGTGAATGGTTGGATATCACAAGGTAAAGCAATCTTGAAGACAGCAGATTTGGCCACAGCCCAGAAATACAGTCCAGGTGCTAAGTCCAGTAACTGGAAAGCGAGTTTAAATTTTTGACAACATTGTACAGATGGTACAATTTGGAAAAAGTCAGCATAATCCAATTAACTTATGCTAACATTATGATGAAATATTTTCTCAATTTTATGTTCTCTTTACTTATAGATATTTCTTCAGCTTTTTTGAGGTGTAATTCAGAAATAAAAATTGTACATATTTCTGGTAGATACATGTTTCGATACTTGTATATCCATTGTGAAATGAATACCACAATTGAGCTAATTAACATATCCATCACCATCACCTCACATAGTTATTCTTTTTTTGTGTGTACGGGGTGAAATTTAAAACCTCCTGTCTTAGCAGTTTTCAAGGACACAGTACATTTTTATTAACTGTAGTCACCATGCTGTGCAATAGATCTCCAGAATTTGTTAATAGTGTCTAACTGAAACTTGTATCCTTTAAATACCGTCTTCCCATCCATCCCCTTACCTTCAGGTCCTGGTAACAATCATTCTACTCTCTGCTTCTTTGAATTCAACTTTTTCAAGAGTCCACCTATAAGTGAGACCATAAAGTGTTTGACTTTCTCTGTCTCGCTTAGTTCACTAAATGTAATGTCCAGTTTTATCCAGGGTTGTTGCAAATTACAGGATTTCATTTTTTTCTAAGGCAGAATAATATTTCATTGTATATATAAGCCACACTTTCCTTGTTTATACATCCCTTGATGGACACTTAGGTTGATTCCATATCTTGGCTATTGTGATGAATGCTGCAATGAACATGCAAGTGCAGCTGTGTTTTTAATATACTGATCTCATTCTCTTTAGATATTTACACAGAAGCTGGAATTGCTAGATCCCATGGGAGTTTTATTTTTAATTTTTTGGGGAAATTCATAGTGTTTTCCATGACGGTGTACTAATTTACATTCCTACCAACAGTGCCAAGAGTTCTCTTTTCTCTACATCTTCTTATCTTTCATCTTTTTGATAATAGCTATTCTTACAAGTGTGAGATGATATCGCATTGTGGTTTGAATATGCATTTCCCCGATGATTAGTGTTGCAGGAATATTTGTTTTATATACCTCTTAGCCATTTCTATATCTTCCTTTGAGAAATGTATGTTCAGGTTCTTTGCTTAATCCTAAATAGGATTTATTTTTTCTTGTTAGTGAGTCTTTTTTTTTTTTTAATGTGTGTTGGACAGTATCCCCTTATCAAATATGCAGTGTACAAATATTTTCTCCCATTCTGTATGTTGTCTCTTCACCCTGTTGATTGCTTCCTTTGCTTTGCAGAAGCTTTTTAGGTTGATGTAATCCCATTTGCTTATTTTTGCTTTTGTTGTCTGTGCTGTTGGGGTTATAGCCAAAAAATCATTGCCTAGACCAATGTCAAGAAGGCTTTTCCCTATGTTTTTATCTTGTAGTTTTACAGTTTCAGGCCTTACGTTTAAATCTTTAATTTATTTTGAGTTGATTGTTGAATATGGTGTGAGATAAGGGTCCAATTTCATTCTTCTGTATGTGGATATTTATTTTTTCCAACTATATATTGGAGACCATCCTTTCCCCATTGTGTTCTTGGTATCCTTGTTGAAGATCAGTTGGCCATAAACACAGGGGTTTACTTCCTGGCTCTCTTTTCTATCTTCTTCAGACTTCATATATTCTTAAAATGTCATATAATATGAAGTTTAAAAATTTTTAGTGTCATTTTCATCTCTATATTAAAACAAAAAATACAACATCTCATGCAATGGAAAAATAAAGATAGTTTGATTTTGGTGGATGAAGAGATTCCGCTCCAAATTTTTTCTCCTGGAGAAAAGGAAGAAACTAACATTTTCTGGCTTTTACTATATATAGACTTTCTCTTCCTTAACAGAGTAATTTGTTTCTGAAAAGCCTTTCTTAGAATAAAGCCTAACTTGAAACTTCAATTACTATTAAAAGATTTCTGTAAATTTTTAATGCACATCTGAGTCCCCAAACAAAAACCATTTATATTAAAAACATTATGTTCTATTAAAATGGAAAGCACCCCCAGGGGAAGGTGAGGTAACTTTAAGATTTGCAGCTACAGAAAGCTGTTCTTAACCCAGCACTGAAGGGACAATGGGAAAAGTTTTTTGTTTTTTGTTTTTCCCAAAGCCTAGGCCATCAGCCTCAACAGCTGAAATCCAGAAGAGATCCTACTGGAATGGCACCTCCCTTTATCTTCTCTTTTCATTTCTATATTCCCTCAGTGCCTTCTATTGTCTAAACTTACCCAGAAGCAAGTTGAGAAGGAAGCTTGGGAAAACTTTACCAGGGTTTAGCTTCCTATGGTACAGAAAAGAGCTGAGAGAGAAGGCAAATTGATCTGAGAGCAAATAGGTAAGTAACTGGCACAATCTCTATAGCAAAGTAGTGTCGCAGGTGAAACACAGAAGATACAAAATAGTTCTAAATGCAAAGATAACGCTTAGTAAGCTAAAGTACGAGTATTCAGTGTAACACTTCATATAGCAGAATTCTTATTGCCTATTTGGTTTTTTTTTTTTTTTGGTACTTTACTGCATTAGATATTGAATTAATTACTTTACATGTACTAATTCTTTTAACCCTCTGTAAGGGGTTGTTAGGTGCTACTATTCATTTAAAACAGAAAAAATAAGGCTTAACAAGATAAAGTAGTTTTCCCAAAATTATTTGGTTAATTAAGCAACAGAACTGAGATTTGAACCAAGCTCCTGCAGACTGTCATGCTCTTTCCATTACATCATGATATAAAAATCTACCTCTAAATAAGTGAAATATGCTTAGCAATATAAATATTGTATACTGAGAAGTTTGAGCTACATCAACTAAAAATTATAATTTACTTAATCAAATGAGATAAAACTAATATGAATCCAGACTATTTGGTCTCAGATTTATGTTTTATCAATTTTTTACTCAAATCATTTAGGGAACTTGTAATTAATTTATATTTCTAGGTCTCACTTCAGACATACGAAGATTCTCTGGGAGCAGTGCCTGGGGATCTGCATTTGAATAAGGTCCTCAGTGGATTTTTAAGCACCTTAACATTTAATACTCCGCATACTATCTCTGTATTTGGTCATGCTAACTATACTAACACGGATTATTTTTAAATAGCTTTCCTTAAAAAAGAAAAATCAAAACAAACAAACAAAACAGCCAAGAATCAAACAATCTGCTATATGCTTATGGAGCCTGAAATCAAATATGATGAGGCTATTCAGGCTGGAAGTACAGTTGACTGTTGAACAATGGCTTTGAACTGCATGGTCCACTTCTATACAGACCTTTTTCAATAAATCTCCCTGATTCTACTGCCTTGCCTTCTACTACCTCTATCTGTTCCACCTCTGCCATCTGAGACAGCAAGACCAACCCTTGCTCTTCCACCTTTTCAGCCTACTCAACATGAAGACAATGAGGATGAAGACTTTTATGATAATCCACTTCCACTCAATGGATAGTAAATATATTTTCTCTCATGATTTTTAAAATAGCATTTTCTTTTGTGTAGCTTTAGTGTAAAAATCCATCATGTAATAAATATAAAATATGTGTTAATTGACTGTTTATGTTATCAGTAAGGCTTGCAGTCAACAGTAAGCTATTAATAGTTAAGTTTTTGGGGAGTGAAAATTATATGCAGTTTTAAAAATTATTATACTTTAAGTTCTGGGATACATATGCAGAAGGTACAGGTTTGTTACATAGGTATACATGTGCCATGCTGGTTTGCTGCACTCATCAACTTGTCACCTAGGTTTTAAGCCCCATGTGCGTTAGGTACTTCTCCTGATGCTGTCCCTCCCCTTACCCACCACCCCTGAACAGGACCCAGTGTGTGATGTTCCCCTCCCTGTGTCCATGAGTTCTCATTGTTCAACTCCCACTTATGAGTGAGAACATGTGGTGTTTGGTTATCTGTTCCTATGTCGGTTTGCTGAGAATGATGGTTTCCAGCTTCATCCATGTCCCTGCAAAGGACATAAACTCATTCTTTGTTATGGCTGCATAGTATTTCATTGCGTATATGAGCCACATTTTCTTTATCCAGTCTATCACTGATGGGCATTTGGGTTGGTTACAAGTCTTTGCTGTTGTAAATAGTGCTGCAATAAACATACATGTGCATGTATCTTTATAGTAGGATGATTTATAATCCTTTGGGTATATACCCAGTAATGGAATTGCTGGGTCAAATGGTATTTTTAGATCTAGATCCTTGAGGAATTTTCACACTGTCATCCACAGTGGTTGAACTAATTTACACTCCCACCAACAGTGTAAAAGCATTCCTATTTCTCCACATCCTTGCCAGCATCTGCTGTCTCCTGATTTTTTAATGACTGCCATTCTAACTGGTGTGAGATGGCATCTCATTGTAGTTTGGAGTTGCATTTCTCTAATGACCCATGATGATGAGCTTTTTTTTCATAGGTTTGTTAGCTGCATGTCTTCTTTTGAGAAGTGTCTGTTGATATTCTTCATCCACTTCTTAATGGGGTTGTTTTGTTTTTTCCTCATGAATTTGTTTAAGTTCCTTGTAGATTCTGGATATTAGACCTTTGTCAGATGGAAAGATTGCAAAATTTTTTTCCCATTCTTTAGATTGCCTGTTCACTCTGATGATAGTTTCTTTTGCTGTACTTAAGCTGTTTAGTTTGATTAGATCCCATTTGTCAATTTTGGCTTTTGTTGCAATTACCTTTCATGTTTTAGTCATGAAGTCTTTGCCCATGCCTTTATCCTGAATAAAAAGAAAACCTGTTGCCTAGGTTTTCTTCTAGAGTTTTTATGGTTTTAGGTCTCATGTTTAAGTCTTTAATCCATCTTGAGTTAATTTTTGTATAAGGTGTAAGGAAGGGATCCAGTTTCAATTTTCTGAATATGTCTAACCAGTTTTCCCAACACCATTTATTAAATAGGGAATCCTTTCCCCATTGAATTGAGTAATTTCCCAAAATTATTCACTTAATTAAGCAACAGAACTAGGATTTGAACCAAGCTCCTACAGACAGGAGAAGCTTATTTTTGTCAGGTTTGTCAAAGATCAGATAATTGTAGTTGTGTGGTATTATTTCTGAGGCCTCTATTCTGTTCAATTGGTCTATATATCTGTTTTGGTACCAGTACCATTTCCTCTAAGGCCTCTGTTCTGTTCCATTGCTCTATATCTCTGTTTTGGTACCAGTACCATGCTGTTTTGATTACTGTAGCCTTGTAGTATAGTTTGAAGTCAGGTAGCATGATGCCTCCAGCTTTGCTGTTTTTGCTTAGGATTGACTTGGCTATATGGCATCTTTTTTGGTTCCATATGAAATTCAAATGAATTTTTTTCTAATTCTGTGAAGAAAGTCACTAGTAGCTTCATGGCGATAGCATTGAATCTATAAATTACTTTGGGCAGTATGGCCATTTTCACAATATTGATTCTTCCTATCCATGAGCATGGAATGTTTTTCCATTTGTTTGTGTCCTCTCTTATTTCCTTGAGCAGTGGTTTATAGTTCTCCTTGAAGAGGTCCTTCATATGCCTTGTAAGCTGTATTCCTAGGTATTTTTTTCACTTTGCAGCAATTGTGAATGGGAGTTCACTCATTATTTGGCTCTCTGTTAGTCTGTTATTTGTGTATAGGAATGCTTATAATTTTTGCACATTGACTTTTGTATCCTGATACTTTGCTGAAGTTGTTTATTAGCTTAAGGAGATTTGGGGTTGAGACAATGGGGTGTTCTAAGTATAGAATCATGTCATCTGCAAACAGAGACAATTTGACTTCTTCTCTTCCTATTTGAATACCCTTCATTTCTTTCCCTTGGCTGATTGTCCTGTCCGGAACTTCCAATACTATTGAGGGAATATATTCTCTTCCTGGGTTGACAAGGGGGCGTAGTTTCAATGTAAGAACTTCCCAGTGCCATACCTCCACCCACGTCTCCATCTGGGAGACTAGAGGTCTTTGTTTGACTTTTGCACGTGCAGGAAAAAATCAAAGATCAATCACTCCAGCGGAAGTTTAAAGGAACTCCTTTCATAGGACAGAAAACCCGAATGGGGTGGGAATTATTCCCAGGTAAAAGTCCCCTTTTCTCTAATCAGTGCAGACTCCATTTTCTGGATCCCCTTCCACAACATCATGGACGCTGCTCTCTCTCTATCTTTTTCTTTCTCCTTTTTTTCTCTCTCTGCCTAATTATATCACTTTCTGCAAAACTCTTTGGGGTCCAATATTTGCTTAATCACTCACTGTGCCTGGTGGGGTCTTCCCTCGCATTCTTGGGTGAGTAAGGGACCAAGAGCCTGGAAGAGCACATCCTATCTGGGAGCTGAGCCTCCCCTATGCCCTGGGAACCCAGTCTCACTATGTTGAATAGGAGTGGTGAGAGAGGGAATCCATGCCTTGTGCCAGCTTTCAAAGGCAATGCTTTCAGCTTTTGCCCATTCAATATGATATTGGCTATGGGTTTGTCATAAATAACTCTTATTGTTTTGAAATATGTTCTATTAATACCTAATTTTTGAGTGTTTTTTAGCATGAAGGGCTGTTGATTTTTTGAAGGCCTTTTCTGCATCTATTGAGATAATCATGTGGTTTTTGTCACTGGGCATTTATTGTTTGTCATATGTTGAACCAGCCTTGCATCCCAGGGATGAAGCTGACTTGATAATGGTGGATAAGTTTTTTTATGTGCTTCTGGATTTGGTTTACTAGTATTTTATGGAGGATTTTCTCATCAATGTCCATCAGGGATATTGGCCTGGAATTTTCTTTTTTTGGTGTGTCTCCGCCAGGTATAGTTATCAGAATGATACTGGCCTCATAAAATGAGTTAGGGGAGTCCATCTTTTTCTATTGCTTGGAATAATTTCAGAAGGAATGGTACCAGCTCCTCTTGTATCTCTTGTAGAATTTGATTGTGCATCCGTCTGGTCCTGGGCTTTTTTGGGTTGGTAGGCTATTAATTACTACCTCAATTTCAGACCTTGTTATTATTCAGTGATTTGACTTCTTCCTGGTTTTGTCTTGGGAGGGTGTAGTGTCCAGGAATTTATCCATTTCTTCCAGATTTTCTAGTTTATTAGAGTAGAGGTGTTTATAATATTCTCTGATGATAGTTTGTATTTCTGTGGGATCAGTTATCCGCTTTATCATTTTTATTGATATCCCCTTTATCATTTTATCTATTTGATTCTTCTCTCTTTTCCTGTTTATTAGCCTGGCTAGCAGTTTGTATTTCTGTGGGATCAGATATCCCCTTTATTATTTTTATTGATATCCCCTTTATCATTTTATCTATTTGATTTTTCTCTCTTTTCTTGTTTATTAGCCTGGCTAGCAGTCTATCTATTTTGTTGATCAGCTCCTGGATTCACTGATTTTTTTGAAGGGTTTTTCATATCTCTAGCTCCTTCAGTTCAGCTCTGATCTTAGTTATTTCTCATCTTCTGCTAGCTTTTGAATTTGTTTGCTATTGCTTCTCTAGTTCTTTTAGTTGTGATGGTGGGGTGTCAATTTTAGATCTTTTCCACTTTCTGATGTGGGCATTTAGTGCTATAAATTTCCTTCTAAACAGTGCTTTAGCTCTGTCCCAGAGATTCTGGTACATTGTGTCTTTGTTCTCATTGGTTTCAAAGAACGTATTTATTTCTGCCTTAATTTCATTATTTATCAAGTAGTCATTCATGAGCATGTTGTTCAGTTTCCATGTAGCTGTGCAGTTTTGAGTGAGTTTCTTAATCCTGAGTTCTAATTTGGTTGCACTATAGTCTGAGAGGCTGTTTGTTATGATTTCTATTCTTTTGCATTTGCTGAGGAGTGTATTACTTCCAATTATGAGGTCGAGTTTAGAGTAAGTGCTATATAGTGCTGAGAAGAATGTGTATTCTGTTGATTTGGGGTGGAGAGTCTATTAGGTCTGCTTGGTTCAGTGCTGAGTTCAAGTCCTTAATATTCTTGTTAATTTTCTGTCTCATTGAGCTGTCTAATATTGACAGTGGGATATTAACATCTCCTACTATTATTATGTGGAGTCTAAGTCTCTTTGTAGGTCTCTAAGAACTTGCTTTATGAATTGGGTGCATATATATTTAGGATAGTTAGCTCTTTTTGTTGCATTGATCCCTTTACCATTATGTAATGCCCTTGCCTTTTTTAATCTCTGTTGGTTTAAAGTTTGTTTTATCAGAGACTAGGATTGCAACCTCTGCTTTTTTTAAATTTTGCTTTCCATTTGCTTGGTAAATAGTCCTCTATTCCTTTATTGTGAACGTATGTGTGTCTCTGCACATGAAATATATCTTCTGAATACACCACACCAATGGGGCTTGACTATCCAACTTGTCTGTTTGTGTCTTTTAATTGGACCATTTAACCCATTTACATTTAAGGTTGATATTGTTATGTGTGAATTTGAGCCTGTCATCATGATACTAGCTGTTTATTTTGCACATTAGTTGATGCAGTTTCTTCATAGCGTGGTTGGTCTTTATATTTTACTATGTTTTTATAGTGGCTGGTACTGGTTTTTCCTTTCCATATCTAGTGCTTCCTTCAGGAGCTCTTGTAATGCAGGCCTGGTTGTGACACACTCCCTCAGAATTTGCTTGTCTGTAAAGGATTTTATTTCTCCTTCTCTTAAGAAGCTTAGTTTGACTGAATATGAAATTCTGGGTTGAAAATTCTTTAAGAATGTTGAATATTGGCCCCCACTTTCTTCTGGCTTATAGAGTTTCTGCAGAGAGATCCACTGTTAGTCTGATGGGCTTCCCTTTGTAGGTGACCTGACCTTTCTCTCTGGCTGCCCTTAACATTTTTTCCTTCATTTCAACCCTGATGAATCTGATGATTATGTGTCTTGGGGTTGTTCTTCTCAAGGAGTATCTTTGTGGTGTTCTCTATTTTTCCTGAGTTTGAATGTTGGCCTGTCTTTCTAGGTTGGAGAAGTTCTCCTGGATAATATCCTGAAGTGCGTTTTCCAACTTGGTTCCATTCTCTCCATCACTTTCGGGTACACCAATCAATCATAGATTTGGTCTTTTCACATAGTCCCATATTTCTTGGATGCTTTGTTTCGTTTTCATTCTTTTTTCTCTAATCTTGTCTTCATGCTTTATTTCATTAAGTTGATCTTCAATCTCTGATATCCTTTTTTCTGCTTGATCAATTTGCCTATTGATACTTGTGTATGCTTCACAAATTTCTCATACTGTGTTTTTCTGCTCCATCAGGTCATTTATGTTCCTCTCTAAACTGGTTATTCTAGTTAGCAATTCCTGTACCCTTTTATGAAGGTTCTTAGCTTTCTTGGATTGGGCTAGAACATGCTCTTTTAGCTTGGAGGAGTTTGTTATTATTCACTTTGAAGGCTACTTCTGTCAGTTTGTCAAACTCATTCCCTGTCCAGTTTTGTTCCCTTGCTGGCAAGGAGTTGTGATCCTTTGGAGGAGAAGAGGCATTCTAGTTCTTGGAACTTTCGGCATATTTGTGCTGGTTTTTCCTCATCTTTATGAATTTATCTGCCTTTGATCTTTGATGATGATGACCCATGGATGGGATTTTTGCATGGTGTTAAATGGGGTTTTTCTTTATGTTGATGTTATTGCTTTCTGTTTGTTAGTTTTCCTTCTAACAGCCAGACCCATCTTCTGCAGGTCTGCTGCAGTTTGCTGGAGGTTCACTCTAGACCCTGTTTGCCTAGGTATCACCAGCAGAGGCTGTAGAACAGGAAAGATTGCTGCCTGCTCCTTCCTCTGGAAGCTTTGTCCCAGAGGGGCACTTGCCAGATGCCAGTCAGATTTCTCCTGTATTAGGTGTCTGTTGACCCCTACTGGGAGGTATCTCCCAGTTAGGAGGTATGGAGGTCAGGGACTCACTTAAGGAGGTAGTCTGTCCCTTTGAAGAGCTCAAGCACTGTGCTGTGAGATCTGCTGCCCTCTTCAGAGCCTGCAGGCAGGAATGTTTAAGCCTGCTGACACTGTGCCTACAGACATCCCTATCCCCAGGTGCTCTGTCCCAGGGAGATGAGAGTTTTGTCTATAAGCCCCTGACTGGGGCTGCTGCCTTTCTTTCAGAGATGCCCTGCCCATTGAGGAGGAATCTAGAGAGGCAGTCTGGTTACAGTGGCTTTGCCACTGTGTGGTGGGTTCCACCCAGTCCAAACTTCCCAGTGCCTTTGTTTACACTGTGAGGGAAAAACTGCCTACCCAAGCCTCAGTAATGGTGGATGCCCCTCTCCCCACCAAGCTTGAGCATCCCAGGTCAGCCTCAGACTGCAGTGCTGACAGCAAGAATTTCAAGCCAGTGGATCTTAACTTGCTGGGCTCCATGGGGGCGGGACCCACTGAGTATAACCACTTGGCTCCCCGACTTCAGCCCCTTTCTAGGGAAGTGAACAGTTCTGTGTTGCTGGTGTTCCAGGTCCCACTGGGGTACAAAAAAGAAACTCCTGCTGCTAGCTCGGTGTCTGCCCAAACAGCCACCCAGTTTTGTACATGAAATCCATGGCCCTGGTGGTGTAGGCCCCGAGGGAATTTCCTGGTCTGCAAGTTGCAAAAACCATGGGGAAAACATAGTATCTGGTCTAGATAGCAGAATCCCTCATGGCTTCCCTTGGCTAGGGCAGGGAGTTCACCAGCCCCTTGTACTTCCTGGGTAAGGCAACACCCCATCCTGCTTCTGCTCGTCTTCCGAGTGCTGTACCCACTGTCTAACCAGTCATAATGACATGAACCAGGTACCTCAGTTGGAAATGTAGAAATCGCCCACCTTCTCCATTGATCTCGCTGGGAGCTGCAGACCAAAGCTATTCCTATTTGGCCATCTTGCCAGACCCCCACGTATATTTTTGACTGCATAGGAGGTTAGTACCCCTAAACCTCATATTATGCAAGGGGCAACTGTTGTTTTTATATTTACAAAGAAATATGTGAGATATTTTCCTTTCAGAAATTATCTAGATATTGACTTCTGAAAAATTTGTCTGAGTTAACAAACATCCCAAGATACTATAATAACTCTAAAATTCAATAATCCATTTTTTTTTTTTTTTTGAGATAGGGTCTCACTGTTTCACCCAGGCTGGAGTGCAGTGGCACAATGATGGCGCACTGCAGCATTGATCTCGTGGGCCCAAGTGATCCTCTTACCTCATCCTCCAGAGTACCTGAGACTACAGATGTGTGCCACCATGCCTGGCTGATTTCTGTATTTTGTTTTGTTATAAATGGGGTTTTGCCCTGTTGCTTAGGTTGGTCTCAAACTCTAGGGCTCAAAGGATCCACCTGTCTTGCTTCCCAAAGTGATCGGATTGCAGGTTTGAGCCACTGCACTCGGCCCAATAATCCAAACTTTTTAATATAAAGGGACTTCAAGGTACAAAATTTTAGAGGACAACTCAAACTCTTCTTAGACAATTATATCAATTATTTTATAAATTATTATAATCATCCACAGCAGTGGATACCTACTTGTATTCATACTTAAATTAATTTTGTTATCTAAGTCAAATTTTCTCTTATTTGAACCTAATATACTGATTTCACCAAATATATAAAAGTTTTGAACTTTAATTATCTTAAAATGCTTACATTTGATTTTTATTTTTCTGATATCACTCTCAGTCTTATATATTAGATATATGATATATATAAAATATCATACAGTATATTCATATGTAGCATATATATAATACGTATAACCCCCCCACACACATACACACAACATCTAATCCAAATCATAGAACATTTACTCATTTAATCGTTCATCAAATTTTTTTTAGATACATACAATCTGCAGACTGTCAAAGGCTCTTGGGTTGTATCAGTGAAAAAGTAAAAACTTCTGCCTTAGTGGAGCTTGCATTTTAGTGGATGGAGACAATAAACAATAAGCATATTAAATAAGTAAATTATAAAGTATATTAGAAGGCAGCAAGTGCTACTGGATAGAATAAAAAGTAGGGCAGGATAATAGATTTGAGTGGATTGCAGCTTTTAGTTAGACTGGTTAGTATAGGCCTCCTTTGAGCAAAGCCTTGAAGAATTTGGAAACAAGTTACTTGAGTTTTATAAATATGATCACATATATTATATAAAATACAATCCCTATTGCTATTCTCTTCCACATTTAATTTTTCTAAGAAGAATTAATTTTACTTTATTATGCATATATCTTCTCTTTTGTTAGACTCTGATCTTGAGAGAAAGAAGTGAGTCTTATTCATCTTTCTTTTTCAAGCCCCTAGCTCTATGCTTTGTATATATTTGGAGATTATGAATTGAATTGTTTAATAAGATATGTTTAGAAGCTGAAACAGCTCATGAGAGTTATGGTAATAGGATTTTAATTATTAAAATGAAAACAAACCATTGCTATTTTTCTTGTACTTGTTTCTTTAACATTCTGTATAAAAAAATCTAGTGCAGCCAGGCATGGTGGTGTGCACCTGTAATCTCAGCACTTTGGAGGCCAAGGCAGGCGGATCACTTGAGGCCAGGAGTTTGAGACCAGCCTGGCCAACATGGCGAAACCCCATCTCTACTAAAAATACAAAAAATAGCTGGCAATGCATGCCTATAATCCCACCTACTTGGGAGGCTGAGGTGGGTGGATCTCTTGAACCTGGGGAGGGGGGTGGAGGTTGCAGTGAGCCAAGATTGTGCCACTGCACCCCAGTCTGGGCAACAGAGCGAGATTCTGTCTCAAACAACAACGGCAGCAACAAAAACCATATCTAGTGAATTTCCAATTTTACTGCCTTTTAAGGACTGGAGGAAGTATTATCAATAATGGAGTCCTAGTATGCATATAGGGAAATAGAATAGTCCTAATATTGTTTTTTATCTTAAAAAACAATAATTAATAGTATATGTCAGTACAAGTAGCCTACAAAGGTAAACATGAAACAGGCAAGTAATAAAAATACAGGATCTTCAATCCATATAAGTTTTTAGGAGTACAAATTAGACTCTGGGGTTTTGAGTCATGTATATAATTCTTGGGTGTTCGGACACTTACTACACTCTCCCAATGTAGACTTCTTGTAATTTCGTTGTAGCTGACAGAGACAGAGAGCAAAAGAAAGAGAGAGGAGTTAATTTACAGGTAATAGTCATAACTGGAGTATTTCAGAAAAAGAAGTCAAACACCTTTGGAGATGGAGTTGACAAAGTAAACTTTGAGAAACTGCAGTCAGAGAGATGCAAAGAAATAATCATTTCAACAATAGACAATAACGTCTATGAGGAATCATGAGAAAGAGAAGATTAGCAAAATACTTCAGAGGAGTGAAATAAAATACCCTGTGTCACTCGGCATAGTGGCTCATGCCTTATGATTGCCTGTGGTCCCAGCTACGTGGGAGGCTGAGGCAGGAGAGTCGCTTGAGACCAAGGAGAGCGAGGCTGTAGTGAGCCATAATTGCACCATTACACTCTAGGCTGGGCGACAAAGGAAGACCCTGCCTCAAAACATAAATAAATACATAAATACACCATATGTCTATATATCCGTATCTGTATCCACATCCATAGTTATGTCTGATATCTGGAACAAATATGAACATAAACAAATCTGTGTGCTAATCTTTCTTCTCAAGTCCTCCAACATCCTTATGATAATTGGAAGTTAATATCAGAACCACACTCCATTATTTGTGCTTTGTTGTGTATAATATAAATATATCCAAAATTAATTTAATAATAAACTACATAAAGGTTGTGACTATTGTAGCAATTCTTTTTTTTTTTGTTTATTGTTTTGTTTATTTTTGTTTGTTTGTTTTTGAGACAGTCTTACTCCATCATCCAGGTTGAAGTGCAATGACATGATCTCAGTTTACTGCAACCTCCGCATCCTGGGTTCAAGTGATTCTCATACCTCAGCCTCCTGGGTATCTGGAATTACAGGTGCCTGCCACCACACTCGGCTAATTTTTGTATTTGTAGTAGAGATGGGATTTTACCATATTGGCCAGTCTTGTCTTGAACTTCTACCTCAGGAGATCCGCCCGCCTCAGCCTCCCAAAGTGCTAGGATTACAGGTGTGAGCCACTGCTCCCAGCCCTATTGTAGCAATTCTTAACTAGTGATCATCCTCATTTAATTTTTTTGTCCTTATAGAAACCTGTCAGATATAATTAAAGATACACTTTGGAACATGGCAGTCTTGGCTTTGTTACTCAGAGCTGACAGTTCAGTTAAGCACCATCCTTATAAAATGTTGCCTCTACGAGTTATGCTTCTGATGGCACGTTAAGTATTTTACAAGTAATGACTAAAAACAAAACAAGATTTAGAGTGAATTCCCTCAACCTATATAGCCAACATAGTAAACAACAACAAAAACTACAAGATCCTTTCAAAGGGTAGATTATTACTTATTTCTTTCTTGGCATAAATTTGGACTTTAGCCCAAGAGTGGTCTTGAAAGCTAGTAATCCCTTATTAACATTTAGTTACTTGGTTTCCATCCGTGAGAATGCTAAAAGCAAAATTAAAATTAAAAAGGTGCTAGGGAGGTTGCTAAGCACTTTGATATGAGTGCTGCATGGTATCAGCAAGCCACAGTCTGATCTGGATCTGTTTGACATAGCAGCTATTGGAATATGTATGAAGAATTTCTGAGAAATTTGTAGGCAATGCCTTGTAAATTATTGACATTAACAATTCCAACCTTTGCTCATCAATCAGGAACAGCCACCAAAATGACAATAAAACATTCTCCAGTGCCACTTGGAGAAATTCCAGAAGTCTCAGTAGAGCCACAGGAAAAAGGAATTTTCCTGCCTGGATTGGAACTTAATTTATGGAAAGGAGCAACAACTAAGGTTCAGCATAAACTTATGATTTTTACTGGCTTCTTCCCAAGAGAATACAAATGAACAGGAAATTCAAAGAGCACAGATCTACTTTCTTCTGTCTTTATCTTTTAAAAAATATGTAAAATTATAAAGTTTCATTTTAGCTCTTTCAAAAGACTAGTGCTTATTAATTCGCTACCACAAGCCTGGAGCAATTATGTATCTTTCTCTCTCTTTGTAAATAAAATTTTCACTTTATTCACAGTGCACAGACAAACAGTTTTGAGCTCAATTTTCCTTCCATTCTGCCCAGATTTTTGCAGTGAACTTGAACAAATGATTTCTTTTTTACTCCTTTTATCAACAGAAATGAAATTACAGGATAATCTTTTGACCCTTAGTAGTTGATGGCTTTAAAAAGTGCTGAAATTTCAGGAAAAAATGTGTTATATAAATTTTAATATTATCAGGTTGTTCTTTGATAACCTATTATTTTAGATACGCTGTTTTGGGGAGTCACATTGAGAAAAAACACATTTTAGGAAAAATGAAATTGTGTTAAGAAACTATTATTTGTTACCGAATTGGTAAATGCTTATTGAGTACCTTCCATGAGCTAGGCATGTGATTAGATACAATGCAATCTTCAAATAATATGACATTCATGGTCCAATGTAGTATTCAAAGAATTACATGATGCTTCTACTAATCAGGCCATATTTGTAGTGGTTAATAACATGGATTCTAGAATCGGATGGATCTGGGTTTGAATTTAGGCTTTATCATTTGCTAGCTGTTTGGCCTTGGGCAAGATGCTTGAACTGTTTAAGCCTCAGTTTGCTCATCTGTAAAATAAGAACAGAAATAACACCTACCTCATAGTGTTGTAGTGAGACTTAAATGAGACAATACATATGGCATAAAGATACTAATTTATTTTTAATTTTCCTTAATGCCTAGAAATCAGTAGGAATAGAATGGTTACCGTTTTATTTCCCTTTGTTTTTTTCTTCCTTCTTCCTTCTCATCTCCTCCCTTTCCTCTTTCCTCTTTCATCCTCTTCCTCTTTCTCTCCAAAGCAGCCTACGTAAAATTCCTCTATTTTGGTGTGATGGTGGGATGGGGTGTGAAGATAATTTCCTCTTATGGCTTTTCTTGTGTTTGTGTAAACTTAAGCCAATTGTGGGAAATATACTACAGAAAGAAGTGGAAAACAGAAGTGACAGGAAGGAGGAGAAAGATTTTTCTTAGACTGAGAAGGGCCCAGAGATATGTGGGTCCCATGATGAGGAGGAACTTGCACTCTGCTCCCTGTAGGCGGGGCCCAGCACCCGGACTTCCAGCCTTTCAACATCCCTACAACCAGGCTTACCATGGACATGCTAGAACTGCCTGTTTTCAAAAGACCAAAGTGTTTGAACAATATTATGAGAGTTTATAATAAACAGCAGTCATAAAAGTGGGCCAAATAATAGAGATTGATCCTCATTTTCTGGAAATCCCATAAACCTTACATATTTTTTGGCGATCCTGGGAAGAAAGAAGTACCCATCAATAATGACTGAGTTTGAATTTCCTAGTCAGTTTGGCAGGAATTGGGATTGGCATATAATTTAATTTGATTTCAAGGCTGAAAGTATATATAATTCCCGAATAGCAGGTACATGTATATAGAGCATTCAAGACAGTACCTGGTAAATAGTAAGCACTTAATAAATGACACCTGTTACAATGACATCTTTAATTCCCATAGAAAACATTTTACTACTTTAATCTTTCTAAAGTTGTAGCTGTTTGGAAAAGTTGTTAAGTTTCCTGTGCTAAAGGAATCACCAATATCTGAATTGTTCATGTGCTCTCGTTGTATTGTATATCAGACATAACATCAGGTTGCAGCACAATAAGAACATATATCACATCCACTTGAAATTGAGTGTTCTAAGTATGTTAAAATATGGAATGGGAGTTGCCAATTATATGGAGCTATCACTCCGTTGTCAGCCAAGATTCCAATGTATATGCTAATGTCAATGACTTAGAGATTTCAGAGTAAGACAGTTAATAGACCTATGAGTTTCTCTCTGCTCTCCATGATTGAGCTTTGAGGCCTTATGCTGGAACAGAAGTTATCTGGATGGAATGGAATGAACCCCTAGGGTTTCTACCCAAGTCCGAATCTAACCCAGCTGCAGGAAAGCTCATTTAACTTGCAGACCTTTGCATCAGCTTCTGATGAGCTCCTCCTTCTTGAGGATTGCGTTCTCAGCATTCATCTCTCACCCTCGCCATGGAATTGTACTCTGATGAGCATCTGAGAAACCCAGAAACCCAGAAATGAAACTATGTGGCTCTGGCACTGCTGATGTGGAATCACCAACAGTTCAAATAGAATTCTCAAAAAGAAAAATGTAAATACCCTCTTCCCATTATTATTCAAATTATTATCTTTGAACACTTGTATGTTTCTCTATTGGACCTGATTAAAGTACCAAGAAATATCTTACTAAATATTTTAAAGTTAGTAAGTGTCCTGAAATGAACATTTGAAAAATCTCATGTTAAACTAAAATCCCTATTTGTTCTGTAGAAGTTTGCCTTTTGGATAGAGCATGGGCAAATTCGAACTAAATAAACAGGTGAGAAAATAGAGACAAAGAAAGGTCAGAAGTTATGGTTAAGCACTGGCAAAGCATGAGTTTAGACTCAGACAGTCTGGCTCCAAGCCCTGATTTGACCATTGTGCTGTATGTTTGTTTTTACGCTTACATTTCTCCTTTTCCAAGTTGCTTATTCATGTCATTTGCCCATTGTTCTGTTTCCTCAGATATATGTAAGAGTTCTTGGAATGTTACAGTTTTGCCCTATATTAGTTGCAAATAGTTTTCCTAGTTTGTCCTTTACGCTTTATGTTGTTTACGTGTTTTGACGGTTTTAAAATTTTGTTATTTAAAACTTTTTTGAGTCGACATCTGTCAGCCTTTTGACACATTTAAAAAGCATTTTAACTACTTAAATCACAAAAAATATTTGTCTTTTTCATTTATAAATTAGTTTTTCCTTTTTTAACTTTAATTCTTGAATCTGTAAGGAATTCATTTTGGCAAAAGATAAAGCTCCAGCTGAATTTTTTCTCCCAAATGACTGTGCAGTAATAAAAATAAGTTTATTGATTAATAAATCTTTTAACACTGATTTAAGTCACAGCTTTGGTTATATGTTAATTCCTCTTATAGAGTTGGGTCTCTGTCAGTACTATCTGACTAAACTTAGACTGCATTGTTTTATGCATTATTTCGTGATTTTAGTTTTATATCCTGCAGTAGCCAGTACCGAAGGTCCCTACTTCATTATTCTTTTTCAGAAGGAAACTGCCTGTTATGACTCAATGATATGGTTTGCATTTGTGTCCCTTTCCAAATCTCATACTTGATTGTAATCTCCAGTGTTAGAGGAGGGGTCTGGTGGAAGGTGATTGGATCATGGGGCAAACTCTCCCTTGCTGTTCTCATGATAGTGAGTGAGTTCTCAGGAGATCTGGTTATTTTAGAGTATATAGGCCCACCCCTTTCTCTCTCTTGCTCCTGCTCCAGCCCTGTAAGATGTACCT
This sequence comes from Cebus imitator, assembly GCF_001604975.1. Taxonomy (NCBI): domain Eukaryota; kingdom Metazoa; phylum Chordata; class Mammalia; order Primates; family Cebidae; genus Cebus; species Cebus imitator. Next base: position 360,999 of record NW_016107492.1, on the reverse strand, counting down.
GCCTCCCCTTTACCTTCCATCATGACTGTAAGCTTCCTGAGGCATCCCCAGCCATGCTTCCTCTACAGCTTGTGGAACCATGAGTCAATTAAACATCTTTTCTTAATAAATTACCCAGTCTCAGGTAGTTCTTTATATCTATGTGAGAATACACTAATACACTGAGTATTTGTGTTCCTTGCTAAATTTTCATGTTGAAATCTTGATCCCCACTGTGATGGTCTTAGGAGGGGGGGACTTTGGGAGGTGATTAACTCATGAGGGTACAGCCTTCACAAATAGGATTAGTATGCTTATAAAAGAAACCTCAGCAAACTCCCTATAGTCCTCTTGCTGTCACATTAGGGTACAATGAGGAGTCGGCAGCCTGAAACATGAAAGAGTGCTCTCACCAGAGCCTGATCATGGTGGCACCCTAATTTCAAATTTCCAGCCTCCAGAATTGTAAGAATGTATCTCTGCTGTGTATAAGCCACCCAGTTTATAGGACTTTGTTGCGGCATCCCAAACTACAATACTGACTGCCTTTCTCTAACTTTGTTATTCTAGTGAAATTTAAGAATAATTGTAGAAACAGTATCGCCTATCTACCCAAATTCCAGTGAAATTTTTATAGGAACTGCATTGACCTGATTAAGTTGATTGATTTGGATGAAACAGAAATCTTTAAATTATCAAAATTTTTTATCAAAGAATATGGGATTTTTCATGAATTCAAAGTCTTTTAATAGAATTTTAATCATAGATATTCCACATATCTTACTAAATCTGTTCATAGATTTTGTTTTATCCAGTTATTGTGAAGAATATCTTTTCCTTTTTTTTATTTTCTGGTTGTTGCTTTACAAAGGCAAGTTTTTGATTTTTTTAGTGTATTTTAAAATAAATACTAACTAAACTATTTTAAATAATAACTGTGTTATTGAGCCCTCTTTTTATTTCTAAAAGTTTTTCAGTAGGTCTTCTTGGGTTTTCAATTCAACAAATATATTACCTGCCATAATGGTACTTTACTGCATTGTATGTATATGTCTGCATATGTATACTTTTATATATATCCTTGACTTTTTTGAGTATAATTGTATTAGTTAGTATTTAGAAGTCTACTGCAAGTGAGCAGCCATTTTTACTGTAGACTTGGAATTTTTGATTAATTTGATATTAATCAAATTTTATTATAGTAGCATTTTTCAACTTATTAAAAGCCGTAGCCCCTAAATACCTTATCATTCTATGTTTTGTATATCTCACACTGAAGAAAATATTGTCACATTTTGCCTTCTGGTGCTTTTTAAAATTGTGAAAACAATTTGTAGACTGAATATATACATTTTTCAAATGTATCTCTTTCCCATCCATCTCCATTTCTACCCTATAGACTCTGGCAGACTGGGGCTGGAGGCTGTGGTTAAGAATCAATGTTCGGCTTTTCATCGTATAACGTGATTCCAGTTGTTTGCTGGATCTTGAGTATTTTTAAAGGTCTGGTTAGTTATTTTAAATGGATCTTATCATCTTGAACCATCACCATATTACTGGAATGAACCCCACATTGACCTGATATAGTGTTATTTTAATATATTCTTTTAACATAGCATGAGATTTAAGGGTTTCATTTTTTAAAAATTTCTCATAGATCCTTTCAGTATGTAACAAATCAAAACCCTCTTAACAAAATGGTTTCAAGAAAAGTGATTTAAGTAATTAATTAGCTATTTAGAGTCAATATTTGATCACTTAGAAGTAAAAGGAAAAGCAGAAACTGCAAAATAGTAAGTGAAAAAAGGAATCTGAATTACCAAAAGCTGAGCTACATACATTTCCTATGTATTAAATTTCTTTGAATGTAACTGTCTGAAGGCTAATTCATTGAGGTAAATGCTTTGCTGGGCCATCAAGACAAAGCATCCAGAAGTTTAAAATGTTGCAATTTACTAAATCTTTAACTTACCAAACAACTAACAGTGAAAACTACTTTATTCCAGCAAGAATCCTGTTTTGTAAACAACAAACTCATATTAGTCCATTCTTATGCTGCTATAAGGACATACTGGGGACTGAGTAATTTATAAAGAAAGGAGGTTTAATTGACTCACAATTTGGCATGGCTAGGGAGGGCTCAGGAAATTTACAATCATGGTGGAAGGGAAAGAAAACACATCCTTCTTCACATGATGGCAGCAAGGAGAAGCACAGAGTAATGTGAGGGGGAAGCCCCTTATAAAAACAGCAGATCTCATGAGAATTCACTCACTATCCTGAGAATGGCATGGAGGTAACCATCCCCATGATTCAATTATCTCCTACTAGTTCTCTCCCATGACACATGGGGATTATGGAAACTGCAGTGCAAGATGAGATTTGGGTGGGGACACAGCCAAACTATATCAAAGATTTAGTATCAGCTTGGAGAAATAAAAGTTTCATGGACATCTTCTAAACTTCTATCTGCTGCTTTAAGTTTAAATCAGATTAATTCTAGCAGGAAAATTGCCAGTTATCTGTGTATAATTGAGACTGAGTTAGGCAGCACTTTCTAAGACACCTCTTGTGGTTGTCTTTTTCCAATGGTCCATTCAGATCCAAAGTCTAGTTTACCTTTCTAAGTTAGTTAGACTAGTTGCAAAACAGTTACCAGATTATCCGGTTATAGTAGGTGGCCAGATAACTTACTTACTTATTTTCTCTTGGCAGGAGGAAAGCTGAGAGGGTGGAGAAATTGATCAAGTTAAAAAATACTCAGAGCTCTACTTCTTAGGAAATTGAGATAGTTCTAAGAAAATGGATATATTTCTAGCTTTCTGGTTAAATATCCATTCTTTCATTTACTTGTAAGTCCTGCAAGATGAATAAAGTAATAAAAATAAAAAATAAAATGAGAATCATTTAGAAGAGTTAACATGAGCTAATTTAGTGGTCTGAAAAACTCTGAGAAGCCAGTATCCTCATGTGAAGAACAGATATTTTGCAGTATTTTGATAGATGAATATATACTTATTGACATTGGTGGTATAGAACTCACAGTCACCACTTAAATTTATTTCAGTTGGAGAAATAATTGTTTGGCTTCCTCTTAGCATGATGAGAGGGTATTGTCATCTTCTGCTAGTGTGATGGTACTAGTACAACCTTTACTTGATGGAATTAAAAAAAGAATCTGAAGAGGAAGTAAAAGTCAGAAAAGTAAAAAAAAAAAAAAAGAAAAACAGAAAAGTAAGAAGCAGGAGTAGAACTGTGAAGAATGATTTTCTTAACGCTAGGGTTAAAAAAGAAACTTCTAAATTCATTGTCTTTTCTAAAAAATCACTTGGAAACTGTTATGGGATGGATTGTATGCTCCCAAATTCATACACTGAAGTCCTAACCCTTACGACCGAGGAATATGACTGTGTTTAGAGACAGGATCTTTAAAGAGATAATTAAGGTATAATGAGGTTATATGAGTAGACCTTAATATAATATAACTGGTATCTTTATAAGAAGAAAAGAACATGGATAGCAGAGAGGAAAGACCACATAAAGACACAGGGAGAAGATGTCCATTTCCAACTAAGGAATGAGGCCTCAGAGGAAACCACCCTGCTGAAACCTTGACCTGGGACTTCCAGCCTCCAGAACTTGCAAGAAAATAAAATTTCTGTTGCTTATGCCACCCAGTCAGTGGTACCTTCTTATGGCATCCCTTGCCAATGAATACATACGGAACAAAGTTCTTACTTAACTGAGATAAAAGTGAACAAACATTATACTCCAAAAGGAAGTGAAATGAAACTATGCATGATTCCATATTCCCTTTTCTCCTCATGAAATTCTACTTCCTATTTGATTGCTGTTATAAACCTGGCATCCATCCAGTATCAAATAGTGTCATGGAGAGAAAGAGGCCAATTACACTGTCATGAGTACTGCTGAGACCCAGGGCAACCGTGGCACCAGGCCAGGGTTTCCCGGGTCCACCTTGTTTGATCTAAGTAGTCCTCTTTCAGTGGACAAAGGATAGAGGATGCTAAGGCTGGGGTGCCCTGGAAGGAGACCCAATCTTAGAAGAATCGATCTGAGATTTACAGGCATATTCAGTGGCTTGGTGGCTTGCACATGTCAGTTCAAATTGCAGTTTCCTTGGTACCCTTCACATCTAAGTGGAGCTTTTTGAACGTAAAATCCCTCTTAAAATCCTGCCTCATCTCCTCTTCTTATTAAGAAACACTGATGCACACAAATGAACAGTAATGGCACACTGGCTTTATCTCTGTTTCTTACCTCTTTCTAATGGCACTATCAAAGACAAAATGGATTGAAATAAAGAGGTTGTGTTTTATTGTATTGCCTTAGGCAACTAAGTCAGATTGGTATCTGTAGAAATGATGTATTTTCTGATTCTGCTATGCATCTGCTTAAATATTCCTATCAAAAATGAGGCTCATCTTTGTAACAACAGAATTCTTGCAATATAGCTAAAGTGGTATGATCCTCAATGATTTGCTGAGTAGAAGTTTGTCTTATTAAACAAGTTACTTGGCCTGAAGGTACATATGTTACCATATTACATACTTATGCTGAAAAGCAAATATAAAATGATGTCTGTGCATATAAAAAAAGAATAAAAACAGGCTTTGATAAGGCAACTGCTTTATCAAGTATTCTGTGCCACCTGCATTTTTTGCACTTTTTTGATGCAGAAATCTGAGTTACTACTGGCTTCCAATAAATAAAATGCTTAGTAAAATATAAGCATTTGATAAGTTTATCATGTTTGCTTTAAGCACATTTGGAGAAAGGGGTTCTTTCTACTTAGATTTTACTAATACTTTTGCAAACCATGGTTCCTGGTATGCAACAAACTTACCAGGAAGCATGGTGAGGTCATATCACCAGTAAATGGCAGCATGTAAGATCCCTTCTTTGTTCACATATTTTTCTTGTTTCTTGGACTGTTATTTGTGAGTCCTTATACAAACTTTGATTTTGTCAATCAGAATTGGAATTAAGGTTCTGACTAAATGCCAGACTATAATGGATGCTGAAATATCATTGCTGCATTAAAATTCCCCTGGAAATATAATGAAATGGAGAAAATGATATTCATTAGAGTTGTTCTCATGGAGATGTTCTCTGTGCAATTGGAAGGAGTACTTTGATGTTGCACTCTCTAGTAGCAAAGCATGGTTGCAATTGCCAGGCTGCTTTTCAGACAGGTGGTTCTGTTTGCATGCAGGGTTTTATTTTGCTAAATAGGATATGTGAGTTTGGAGGCAGAGTACGATTACTAGAGATAATAAGAGAAAGGCCAAACTGCAGCAGTGATGCATCATCACCTGTTTTCCATGAAGCTTTTGGCATTACCTCAAAATAAATATCAGACAAATGCTTCAAAATACCAGTGTGACTATCTATAAAAATAACAACAGAAATGCAGGGAAAAGCTCTGAATTGGAAGATCACAGAACAGAAACCCAAGAGCAAATATATACATGAAAAGATGCTCAACCACACTGGTTATCAGAGAAATGCTAATTAAAACCAGAGATATTATTTCATACTAATTACATAGTAAAAAAATTTAAGGCCTGGTAATAATAGGATATGGTGAAGTTCATTACACTATTTTCTATAATTTTTGGTTTGTCTGTGAAATAAACACAGATAAATTTGAAAGAAAAGAATATTGATTTGAAGACGTTGTCTTGGTCTGTGTAAACCATTTGTCATTTGGTCTTTGATCACTATCTTATGTGAAAGACTTTCTGATATTCCAGTTTCCATGCATTAAGCTGCCAAATACCTTCACCAAAATTCCTCGCAGGCACTGGCATTTTAGGTTCCAGGCATTTTGTGAGGAGCCGAAGGACTTAGAGCTGAAGGTGTAGGTGCTGGAAAAGGAGATTCTCAAAACCAAACTGCATGTCTGTTTCATTTTCTTCTGAGAAATTTCAGAAATAAAAGTTACAGATTTTATGTTGGGTTGCATGTCTTCATGGTTCTTAATAACAAGGCCAGAATTATTAAGCAATGCACTTTGGATTTAGGTGAGAAGTCAAATAAAAATATATTAAAGACCAAAAGAGGAAATTATTGCAGACAATACTATATGTTCACCAAATTGTTTCATTCTCTTTTTATGTACAAAGGAAGACTACCTTGGCAGCTGTACTTATTACCACTTGTGAATATGTGACTGAATTCTGGCTAAGGTGATTTTTGCTAATTCTAGACTTGGCCATAAAACATCTTGTGCCATCTTCCTCTGTATCTTTCACTGTTCGTGTGTCTGGCACTAGAGCACTAAGAGATGTGGAACAACCTGATGAAAGGAATCTCAATTGCTCAGTCATCACCTGGGGTAGAGCCACCCAGGACAGCAAGAAAACCAGGAATACCTACACTGGGACTATACGTATATGAAAAAAATCTTTTTAGTGCTAAGCCTCTAAGATTTTGGGGCTGTACCAGAAATTATCCAGTAATTTCTCATAGTAAGATATGTTGTTTTAAATGTCCCAGGAGGCTCTGTAAACGTGCCAGGACAGCTACCACTTATCTTAGAATAATTGAACTATTAGTTAGACATTTAAAATAAACAGCTTTGAAATGATAAACTCTGTTTTCCTCCTGCCATTGTCACTATAGTGAAGGCACAATGCTAAAAATACTAGAAGCTGTATGAACAAATAGTGTGAAAGCTGGAGATGAAACTAGATTTTTGCACTCGACTACATATGCCTCAAGGTTAGATGTTAGTATGGACTATTTCCTTTGACATACTAAGGGTGAATAATTCCCAGGAAAACGCAAGGAGGTGGCTTGCTTTTTCTGGCCGTGGTAGCTCAGCAAAATACATTTCTGACTGCTAGGACTCCTTAGATTTTTCAGTATTAATTTTGGATTATTGTCATATGAAGTGTTGGGGTTTTAAAGATATTCTTTACATTAAATAATTTTTAATTTTCAAGTAGGGTAATGAAATGAAAAAGATTTGAGATGTAGTAAATTTGGTGGGATGGATCTGAGCGGATCACTCCATTTAGATACTTGGAGGAACATAGGCACCCTGAGACTGGGAAGGAGTAACCGTGGGATGGTAGATGACGGCCTTTCCAACATGTGTAGTCATAACTCAATTCAAACACTTTTTGTCTATCCCTGCCACACTGCCACCATCTCTCGCCTGGATTATTTTAATAGTTTCTTAACTGTTCTGTCTGCTGCTGCCTTTGCCCATGGCTTCCCATGTCACTCAGAGTAAAAGTCATCTCCATAAAATGGCTTCTAGGTTTTCACCGTCTGTGCCCTTCTCCTCTCTCAATTTGTTTCTCACCTCATCAACAGTCTCTAATCCCTGCACTTTGCTCCCCTCACGCTGACTTCCCTGCTGTTTCTAGAATATAGTCACCCCTGAATGACCTCAGGGCATGGAATTTGCTGCTTTCTCTACTTGGAACACTCTTCCCTCTGTGGACTGAATGAAAAAAGACATCCAAGACGCCAAGGTCACTTCATCAGTGAGACCTTCTCTGACCACCCTAAATATAGCAAACCTTTTCCTAGCACCCTGTCCTCTGGAGCACGTTCTTCCATTCACCCTCCCAGTGGGTGCTCCTAATGCTCTCTACTCATTATATTTTCCTCTGTAGTACATATTACCAGTTGATATTTTTATGTTTTTTAAAAATTTGTTTTAAGTTCTGGAATACATGTGCTGAACGTGCAGTTTTGTTACATAGATATGCATGTGCCATGGTAGTTTGCTGCACTCATCAACCCATCATCTAGGTTTTAAGCTTTGTATGCCTTAGGTATTTGTTCTAATGCACTCTCTCCCCTTGCCCCCCACCCACCACCAGGCCCCAGTGTGTGATGTTTCCTTCTCTGTGTCCATGTGTTTTCTTTTTTCAGCTCCCACCTCTGAGTGAGAACATGTGGTGTTTGGTTTTCTGTTCCTGTGTTAGGTTGCTGAAGATTATGGATTTTAGCTTCATCCATGTCCCTGCAAAGGACATGAACTCATTCTTTTTTATGGCTGCATAGTATTCCATAGTATATATGTGCCACATTTTTTTTATCCAGTCTGTTATTGATGGTCATTGGGTTGGTTCCAAGTCTTTGCTATTGTAAATAGTGCCGCAATAAACATACATGTGCATGTGTCTTTATAGCAGAATGATTTATAATCCTTTCAGTATATACCCAGTAATAAGGTTGCTGGGTCAAATGGTATTTCTAGTTCTAGATCTTTGAGAAATCACCACACTGTCTTCCACAATGGTTGAACTAATTTACACTCCCACCAACAGTGTAAAAGTGTTCCTATTTCTCCACATCTTTGCCAGTATCTGTTGTTTCCTGACATTTTAATGATCTCCATTCAAACTGGTGTGAGATGGTATCCTAATGTGGTTTTGATTTGCATTTCTCTAATGATCAGTGATGATTTTTTTTCATATGTTTTTTGGCTGCATAAATGTCTTCTTTTGAGAAGTGTCTGTTCATATCCTTTGCTCACTTTTTGATGGGGTTGTGTTTTTCTTGTAAATTTATTTAAGTTCTTTGCAGATTCTGGATATTACCACCATGTTTTTTGTCTCTTATTTTAAAAAGCATCTTAACCATTTTTAAGTGTACAGTTCAGTAGTGTTAAGTATATTCACATTGTTGTGCAACAGATCTCTAGAACTTTAATTTGGCAAAATTGAAACTCTAAACCCATTAGACACTAATTCTCCCTTCTTCCAGCCCTTGGTAACCACCTTTCTGTTTTCTGTTTTTATAATTTGACCATGTTAGATACTTCATATGAGTCAAATCATATAATATTTATCTCTTATGGCTGGATTATTTTGCTTAGCATAATGTCTTCAAGGTTCATCAATCTTGTAACATGTAATAGGATTTTCTTCTTTTATCAGGCTATGTAATATTCCATTGTGTGTATACATCACATTTTCTTTATCCATCATCTGCTGATGTACACTTAGGTTGCTTCTGCTTCTTGGCTTTTGTGAATAATGCTGCAATAAACATGGGTGCGAGAATATCTTTAGAGAGCTTGCTTTTAATTCTTTTGGATGTGTACCCAGAAGGAAGATTTATCTCTTTTTAATTATTTTTTCTCCCACCCCTAGAAGGTAAGCTCCAAAAGGGAGGGAAGCTCTTTTATTCAATTCTAAATGCCCAGTACCTATACAGGAACATGCAAAACAAGCCTGTTGAACAAACAAATGAATATTATCTCTTTATTTGAAAACTATCTGCCTCTCCACTAGGGTGCAAGCTCTCTGAGGGCAGCATTACTTTCTGTTTTGTTTACTGCAGTGGCCTTGGTACCAAGAACAGCTCTTGGTTTGTGGTAGGCCCTTGTCCTAATTTGTTTTGTGTTGCTAATAAGGAGTACCTGAGGCTGAGTAATTTATAAAGAAAAGAAGTTTATTTGGCTTCTGGTTCTGTAGACTGTATACATGTATACAAGAAGTATGGTACTGGCATGTCTAATGAGGGCCTCAGGCTGCCTCCACTCATGGTGGAAGGCGAAGTGGAGCCAGTGTGTACAGAAATCACATGGTGAGGGAGGAAGCAAGAGAGGGTGGGGAGTGTTGGCCCCTTCGTTTTAACAAACTCTTGTGGGAACTAATAGAGTGAGAACTTTGCTCACCCCTGAGGAAGGGCAATAATCTAGTCATGAGGGATCCACTCCCATGACCCAAACACCTCCCATTAGGTCCCATTTCCAACATTGGGGATCCAATTTCAACATTAGGGTTGGAGGGGACAAATATTCAAACCATATAGTTCTCAAAAAATATTGCACATATTTTTATGAAAAAATTAATGTTCTTATATGAGCAGATAGGTAACAGAGAACCAAATATAAGTTGGCCAGAAAAATTAAAAAAAAAATTATTCTATCTAGGGATAAAAATACATAAGATCTTTTTGCCCTATCACATTAATACTTTTTCAAGTGTGTATTTTAAACTTTAAACTTAAAAGGGAAGTTGTGAGAATAAGTTCAATGAGTTGAATTTCAGCTCCATTTTCCTTTGTTGAAATTTTTGTTCAGATTTGCTTCTCTCTCTCTCTAAATCTCTCTCTTACTGTATGTTTATTCATTTAATTGCTGTCCCATTTGAATTTGCTGCAGATATCATGACCCTTCATCTTTAAATACTTTGGCCTGTATCTTGCAAGAAAAAGGAAATTCTTATACATAATCATTATTCAAAACTGCACTCACATAATTTATCATTAATATAATACTACTGTATAATTGTAGCCTGTATCAGTTCATTATCATGCTGCTGATAAAGACATACCCAAGACCAGGTAATTTATAAAGAAAAAGAAGTTTAATGGACTCACATTTCCACGTGTTTGGGGAGGCCTCACAATCATGATGAAAGACAAAAGGCACATCTTACATGGCAGCAGACAAGAGAGAATGAGAACCAAGTGAAAGAGGTTTCCCTTTATAAAACAAACAGATCTCATGAGACTTAATATCATGAGAACAGTATGGGGGAAACCACCTCCATGATTCAATTATCTCCCACTTGCTTCATTCCAAAACATATGGGGATTATGAGAGCTACAATTCAAGATGAGATTTGGCTGGGACATAGCAAAACCATATCTTAGCTCCTATTCAGATTTTCCTACTTTTTTCAACCATGTTCTTTATTAGTATCTTAAAAAAAAAAATCCAATATCTACTCAAGGATCATTCTTTGCATTTACTTGTAATGTTTCTCTGAGTCTCCTTTAATTTAAAACAGTTTCCCAGACACTTTTTTCCGCTTTCATGACATTGGCATTTTTTAAAAGTCCTTGCCAATTGCTTTGCACAATTTCTCTCAACTAGGATTTGTTTGATTGTTTCTTTATCATTATATTCAAGTTAATCATTTTTGCAGGAATATTACAAAGTTGGTATTGCATTATCAGTGCCTCATGTTAGGAGCACATAATATCAGTTTGCCCCAAATTTTAAAAAAATCAAATTTAACACCAGGTTTAGCAAGAGTGCAGCTTATAGGCACTCATATACTGCTGTGTACTTCCACGTTATCAGTTAAAAAAACTTGTATGAATTTTTGATAGCTTGTTTAGCAAATATGTATTTTCTCTTGGAGGAAGAAAGGTCAACTGTTTTCCCCTCCCCTCCAGTGAAGGAGAAACTGAAAAGCTTGTGAAGTAGACACTGGACATTAGCTAAGAGAATTATAAATTTGAGATTCTGAGCACTGCAGCAGTTCCTGCCATTGTCCTTAGACAAGTTATTTAGTTATCGGTTGCCTTGTTTTATCTTCAAAATGATGGGAAATCATGCCTGCTGCTTACCTAATCTCTCAGTCTGGGCCAAACAAAGGCATTCAAAGAGGTGCTAATTTTGTAATGTAGATAAAAGACATGTAGAGGTAACACTCTAGTATTATACAGACTGTTTTTATAATTAGCTTAATAGCATTTTTTGGAAGCTGCAATTTCAATGTATTGTACATTTACTAAAAAGTAAACAACAGATGAGGCTGGGATGAGCATATCCTCAAGAGCAAATAATACTCTTATATCCAAAATCTTTCCTGTAGTTAAGAATTTACACGCTTAAATGCAATCCTGTAATTATAATTAAGTCTCATTTATTATGAAAAATTAATTGTCCTTTTGTAAAAAAGTGGTATATCAGTTTAATGGATCAAAACCTATTAGGCTGGATATTGTCATAATTCCAGATGTCAAGGTTTTGGGATGATGGCACTGCAATTATTACACTAGCATCTGTATAGAAAGTGGACACGGTATAGCTGAACAAGATTAATTATATTTTAGCCAATTATTTTTTAGATAAAGTTTACATAACTGTAAAAAATGCACATAACTGTTAGTCAAGGTGCTCTGTCTTCCTCATTGTGTTTCTTGGGTTTGATTCTTGACAGAGTATAGTGCTCCAGGCAGCAACTTGCTCTCCCAGATCTCATGTACCAAAAAGTTATGAAGGGCATTCTTTTGGCTGACCTTTGCTTTCAGACCTTGGCTGTTTTATCACTGTGAAGCTTAGGCATCTAGCTAGAGCCTCCAAAATCCCATTTCTATCAACAATCTGATGTTCTAACCTTTTGTCCATGTTTATTCAACATCTTGATATCTAGCTGATCATCTGCCTCAATTCATGCAATGGGAAATTTCAAAGTATATGGTTAGATAGATAGATAGATAGATATTGTAATGCCCTTGTGGAAGGTGCTTGGGTCATGGGGGTGGTTTCCCCCATACTATTCTTGTGATAGTGAGTGAGTGCTCATGAGATCTGATGATTTTATAAGGTCTCTTCCTCCTTTGCTCTCTCTCCTTCCTGCTGCCTTTTGAAGAGGTGCCTGCCTCTTCTTTACCTTCTGCCATAATTGTAAGTGTCTTGAGGCCTCTCCAGCCATGCAGAACTATGAGTCAATTAAACCTCTTTTGTTTATTTTTATTTTTATTTTTTTGAGATGGAGTCTCACTCTGTCACCATGCTGGAGTGCAGTGGTGCAAGCTTGGCTCACTGCAACCTCTGCCTCTTGGGTTCAAGTGATTTTCCTGCCTCAGCTTCCTGAGTAGCTGAGACTACAAGCATGTGCCACTACATCCAGCTAATTTTTGTATTTTTAGTAGAGACGGGATTTCACCACGTTGGCCAGGATGGTCTCGATCTCTTGTCCTTGAGATCCACCCACCCCAGCCTTCCAAAGTGTTGGGATTACATGCGCGAGCCACCACACTGGCCTCTTTTGTTTATTAATTATCCATTCTCAGATAGTATCTTTATAGCAGTGTGAGAATGGACTAATACAGAGATGCTAGCTGGCTAGATTCTTATATAGCCAGCTTCATGAGTATGTAGCCTATGCAGTCATACAGAACTGTGCTTAGAAGGGCCCATCATATGGTAGAATGCTCTGATATTGCCATCTTGAAGTTCTTAATTTTTTAACAAAGTGACTGCAGTTTCATTTTTCTCTGGGCCCCATAAATTATATAGGTGGTCTTGACATTTGTTACAAGTTGAATTTCCCAGGAAGGAGATTCTGAGATGGAGGTTAGCAGAGAGGAGGTTTATTGGGATTGCTTTTGGTATCACCTCTTGTGAAAGTGAAAGGAAGGAAAAATATTGAGCAAGGAAGGAGCTGATATTCTGATATAAGCAAAGGGAGGAGCTAAGTTCTGATGTGGTCTTGAAGGAGACCTCAATAACTCCATAAAAAATTGATGATAGGATGACGTTTCACAGTTGTCCCAAACTGAGGCAAGGGAGCCAGGCAATTATAAAACTATGTTACCCAGTCACTGGATGTAGGACTTCCCAAGAAGGGAACATGGCGTTGGGAGAGCTGAATCTCTTTTCAGCCAAGGAAATTCCAAAGGCAGCCTACAGCTGAGGGCTGTCTCTCAGCAGCCTGGGGAATGTTGGCAGTGCACCACAGCATTCACTTCAACTATCCACTCAACAATTTAGCCCGTAGGTCTTTTTCAAATGCCATTCATCCAATAAGCTCAAAACATTCCTTGGCACTGTGTCATTGCAGGGACCTGCTTTATATTAGAAATCTTCATGTCCACGTCCTCCCACAGCTGCTGTGGGTGAGTTGATGTATGTTTACCATATAACTTCCTTTTCTGGGGACAAGGCAGACTAAATTTTCCTTGTATTTAGGTTGCAACTGAGTCCTTGTCAATAGAAGTATAAGTGGCTATAATGTGCTACTTCCCATCTGAGACAGTTAAGTGTGGATATGGGTGCTTCCTACTTTTTAATTTTTTCTCCATTGATTGTCTGTAAAGATCTCCAGCACTGGGCAGAGTTACAAGATAGAAGCAGCTCACGACTTATCTCCTTTGGAGGAAAGCTTTGAAAGAGAACTGCCTTTACCATATTGGACTATGATGAAAGTGACTGAAGCACTGCTCTTCTACTTTAAATCAAACCAAATCAAAACAACTCCATAATATCCTCCAGGAAACTTCGGGCTTTTAATTTCTGCTTGTATTTCCCCAAAGCTGTCGGTTCCACTTGGCCGTCTGCCTTCCCAAGCCAGTCTGCAAATAATAGTTGATAAAAAGCAGTCTTTCATCTACACCTTTATTTGCTTTGCACATTTTTCTCCTGCTGTGTTCTCTTAGCAAAACCCAGCTCAAGAGCAATTCAGCAACCCATTTTTTCGACTCCAAGGCCAGAATGGCTATGGATTGCAGGAAACAATCGTACCATTTATCTGACTAACATCACTAAAAAGTCATTATTTTAATTTTCACTGGGGTCTTTAACATTGCCTGGAAGTCCTGGGTCAGAATGCTCCTCAGTTACCTCAAAAACCTTCCCCCAGTTTACCCCTTTACTACTACATACTACTGAGTAGTAGTATGCTCTCTACTCAGTCCCTATCCCAGTCAGTCTTAGAAACCTTGCTTTCTTTTCAGAAAAAGAAAATACTCTATGAAGAATCTTCCTCTGACTTCCTTCATCTATAAACTTTTGAGCCATACTTAAGATAGACATGGAGCAGAAGGCATGATTTTGCCCCTTTAAATTTTTCTCCTTTGTGTTTTGAAACTAAATTACAAATTAAGCTTGACTTTGGGTTCCCATTCACCAGGGTTGTGAAAACTTCAATTATATCTTTGTCCTGAGGTTGATTGAGGATCCTAGGAACTTGTGTAGGGCCTGGCCCCTTGGAACTTCATCTGCTGTGGTTGCTGTTGATACTTCAGGGTCCAAACCTGAAGCCTGGCAGCCCCATTATTTTGTTTCTACCTTCGGCTTGTACTCTGAGAGGAGGAGTACTTCTCTGCCTGATGTCCAGCATCCCTAGATGGGCCACATCTCATTCTCCTCTGAGTTTCAGCCATCTCCGGAGATGCTTTCAAAGACTGGGTAGTGAGGAGTGGGTGGCAGTGGTGGTGGGGAGCGTCATCTAGATTTCTCTCCAGACAAGCCAACGCCTTCATGCCTCCCAAGCTGAGGAAAATTCCATCACCATTCTTCTCTATTTCAGCCTCTTAAAATTACTCAGCCTGTCTCCCTACTTGCCAAAGAAATGACCTAGTATTGACTCTCTCAGTGCATTTCAGCTTTCAAACAACAAAAACCTAGGGCAGTCTGTCTTCAATAGACTTCTGCTTTCTGCTTTCGCTATGCAAGTGTCACTAAGAAAGAGAACACAAATTCTCAGTCACATCATTGGAGAGAAAAATAAGATCAGATTTAAAATTCATAAATTTGTCACTTATTTTGCCATACTTAATTGCATTTATCTCTTTCCTCTCTTTCTTTAGGCTTAAGACAATTTCTTAAACTTTAACTGTATCTTTTTCCTTTCTTCTCCTCTGAAACCTAATAGGAAATGTCTTTTCTTTTCACAGCATCTTCACTGTTTCTCTCTCTTTTTCCCTCACCCTGGAAACATGCTCTAGTCTCTCCTTGTCTAAAAATTGTCCTTCAATCCCATGTCTCTCTTGAGGCTTTCCACTTCTCTTTTATAACCAAACATTCTCAGAGACAGTTTTCACTTCCTTGCCTTGCATTCACTTCTCAAAACCCAGTTATCTGCTCTCTGACCATAATTCACTGAAAGCACATCTGCAAAAATGACCTGTGACTTCCAGTTGCCAATGCCAGTAAAACAAACAAACAAACAAATAAACAAACAATTCTTATTTCACTAGACCATCTTAATACCTTTTAAATTACTGTTTGGCCCCCTTTCTAGAGGCTGTCTATACAGTTTCTGCTTAACTCCACAGTCTTTCTCTGACCCCTTGCAGGGCTCCTCTTCCTTTGGGGACCTCTTATATCTTGGTGATTCCAAGGCACTGACCAATAATCACTGCTTTCCTCATTGTGCTCACCCTTCCTGAGTTATTTCATCCACTCCCATTTTTTTTAATAGGTAAAAATGAGGTCAACAATTTATATTCAGGTCTACTAAATCAAAAACTCCAATCCTAAGCTCTCTGCAAAGGCTCAGACGTTCTTATCCCGTGGTTTACTGTGCATTTGTGCTGGGTGAAAAACAAATTTACCCTTAGTGGCCCCCACGTAGACATATATGGCAAAGTCCTACCACCTTGTTATGATAGCTGCATGTTGCTTTAAAATACTGTCTCATAGGTAGTACAGAAGTGTGTATATATTTATATATATGAATATTTTAAAGACATTCACCAACCTTGCATAAACAGAATATAAGCGTTTCATGAGATCTATAGGCTGTAACCTTTGGAATGGTGTTCTAAGCTGAAGTGTTCCGTGGGCCTGCAGACAGTCCAGATTCTTTGATACCGTATGATTAAAACAAATGCTAGCCAAAGGCTGTCTCTGGAATGGCTTTATACTTGCCTCAGGTGAAGCTTTTCATGAAAAGTATTTTTGGAGCTAAAGGACAAAGAGCTGAGACTTTATCATTTTTTCTCATCATTGTTAAAGAACAGGTCGTATGACTGTGCTGTGCCTGTTTGCTAATTTGCAGCAGATTGTATTTGCCACAGCCAGCCAGCACAGGTTGTATCTTCCCCAGAAAGATGTGACCTTGTCATTCTCCCATTAAGATACAGGAGCCTCTTTCTTTACCCTGTTAAATCTGGAGAAGCCCTGTTGGCATTCTGGTGATAGAATATGGCAGAAATGACTCTGTGTCAGTTCTGGGCATAGCCCTTAACTGGCCTGGCCATTTCTGTTTCCAGTTGCTATGCTGTGGGAGGCCCAAGCCCCATGGAGAGAATATGCATAGGTGTTCTGGCCCTAGCTGAGCTCTCGGCCAAAGTGAGCATCAAAAACCAGCCATGTGAGTAGTCATCTTGGATATTTAGTTCAATCCATCCTCCAGAACCCCAACTGGAATGACTCCTGAAACTCCTCAAGAACAAACAATCCAGCTGAGATTGGTGATATCTCAGAATTGTAAGAGATAATCAAATTGTTTTCTTTTTCTTTCTTTTTTTTTTTTTGAGACGGAGTTTCGTTCTTGTTACCCAGGCTGGAGTGCAATGGCGCAATCTCGGCTCACCGCAACCTCCGCCTCCTGGGTTCAGGCAATTCTCCTGCCTCAGCCTCCTGAGTAGCTGGGATTACAGGCACTAGCCACCATGCCCAGCTAATGTTTTTTGTATTTTTAGTAGAGACGGGGTTTCACCATGTTGACCAGGATGGTCTCGATCTCTTGACCTCGTGATCCACCCGCCTCGGCCTCCCAAAGTGCTGGGATTACAGGCTTGAGCCACCGCGCCCGGCCAAATTGTTTTCAATCCATTAGGTCTTAGGGTGGTTTGTTATGAAAATAGCTAGCCAGAACACTAATAAATGTATGTCTGTGCTACCATGTTTGATTTGTTTATAACCTGACATTGAAGTTTTAGGGAGGCTTAGCCCTACCTCTAAACATTCTTGACCACTGAGATATAACAAAAAGAATCTTAGAGTTGTACATGACCAAATTGACTTGGGTGGATAAGGTGTTTTCTCCAGTGCTAACACAGCAAAAATGCCAAGGCCCATATCTCAAATATTAGGCCTGTGTGATGTGGTTTGTGGAATAGCAGAACTGTGACTTTAAATATGACCTTAGTCACTGGTACTGGCATGACTGAGAGTACAAAAGACAACAAGCCCATAGATTCATAATTCTTTTGTCCTAGTGGGCAAAATTTCCATATAAATTGCTAAGACAGTGCTTTTTTTTAATGCATCCCCTTAAGATAAAAACGAAACAGGGAGCTTTGTCAGCCAGTTACATCCTTATCTTTGCATTGCTCATTTGTTGCTTAAGAAGCGAGCCAAGCAGAAGCAACCTTGCATGAGTCCAAGTCAATATTCTCACCCATTCTTGAATCTGGACCAGGTGGCCTAATGCAATACATCCACCTGAACACTCCACAGGCATCTCAAATGCACTGTGTTCCAAACAGGCATGTCATATTTCCTTCTCAACATACAGCTATTATTATCTTCTCTATCTCGGTAGGTGTTAATCTCCTTCCACCTGTTCACCAATTGTTCTTTCTACATCACTCGGCACTTCAAACAGTGCTTGAGGCCATCTAATGTGACTTCCTAAACAGTTTTTAGGAATCTCTCCCAAATGCTGTGTCGAGTCTGTTCTTGATGGTGGCTCTCTGGGATCTCCTGATTCACCTCCCTGCCTCCTCTCAACTAAACAGTAAGTTATCCACCATGTAAATCTGACCATGCCATTTCCTAGCCTTAAATCTGTTGTCTTAAAGGCAGCACGCTGGGATCCCTGCCCATCTCCCAGGCCTCATTTCTCACCACCCCTGTGGTCTGAACTTTCATGCCGTGTTTTTTTTTAACCTTTTTTTAGAATGCCTTTCCTGCTCACCAAGCTCATTCTTTCCTTAGTGCCTTTGCTCACACTCTTCTTTGCTTGGCATAGCTGCTCTCTGTGCCCTTTCTCACCCTCTCTGTCTTCATCTTGAATAGTTTCCATTCATTCCTTGAAATATTAGAGCTTTAAAAAGTCCTTATGCATAGGCAACATCCCAGGTCAATTACTACAGAATTTATGTGAGTGAATTAAAAAATACAGGAATCAGAGTTTTAACAATCATTTTCCCAGGTGACTTTCACGGAAACTATGGCTGAGAACACTGCTTTAGAGTCAGTTTAATCATCCTCTCTCCAAGGATGCTTTATCTGATATGACACTCCTTTTCTCCCCAGATTGAAATGCTCTTTTATGATCCCATAATGTTCTGTAACATCTCTATTATTGCGCATTTGACAGTGCGTTATAATGAGCTGTTTACAAGTTTGCCTTGCTAGAGGATATGAGCTCCTTTAGGGTAGGAGCTGTGGTTTCACTATAGTTTGTATTTTCAGCATTTAGTGTAGTGACTGGTAGGTACTAAATGTTCAGTAAGTCTTTATGAAAGAACAAATGAATGAGAGAACAACTAAGCTTAGGCTAATAAACATTTTCAGAATATCCATATATAAATAAGTGAATTGTCCTTCTGTGTCACTCCAGTGCTGTTCATTTATTTTTGTAAGTTCCAATGCACATAATAAATAGGGTTGGAATAAAAATAGTGTTAGAATAAATAAAGTATGTTTTGTTAATTTTGGAATAAAGATGATATGATTTGGATCTGTGTCCCCACCAAATCTGATGTCAAATTGTAATTCCCAATGTTGGAAGTGGGGCCTAGTGGGAGGTGATTGGATCATGGGGTGGATTTCTCCTGATCCTCTTGGTGCTGTCTTCCTTGCGATGGTGAATTCTCATGCAGTCTGGTCATTTACAAGTGTGTAGTACCTCCCTCCAGCTGTTCCTGCTTTTGCCATGTAAGACTCCTCCTTCCCCTTTGCCTTCCCACATGATTGTAAGTATCCTGAGGCCTCCCCAGAAGCTGAGTAGATGCCAGTATTATGCTTCTTGTACAGCCTGTAGAACTGCGAGCCAATTAAATTTCTTTTCTTTATAAGTTACCAAGTCTCAGGCATTTCTTTATTGCAATATGAGAACAGACTAATACAGAAGATTTTAACAAAGTTGTGCAAACACTGTGGGTTTTGAGCAAGGTCCCCTTGAAAAGGTACTGACAGATCCAAGAATGGGACCCAAGCTAGTGAGCTGGCAATGGGAGGTAAGGTCCTGCATCACAGAGAGAAATAGAAAAGGGAAACATTTAGTATTTACTCAATATCTCTGTAGAAAAAAAAGTCTTTTATTTGCTATAGGTTGACAAGAGACTTCAAATTGACAAGACACTTCAAAGGGATGGGCTAGATAGAATATAAATGTGTACTTTCAAGAGTTGAAAATCGTATAAAAAGGACAATACTAATCTAGAGCAGAACATTGGTAAAATGAGAATGTTTGACAAACATATAAACCTGAAAAACCATACTTGAAACCACTTCAATTCACAACCCGTTTCTGAGCATCCACATTTCAAGTTTCTTTGAACTTCAACAAGGATGTCCATGTGCCAAGAAACTTAGTTAATAATAATGGTAATGGGAACCATAACAGAATACATATTTTCAGCATCAGTTATGTGCCAGCTATTGTCCAAAGATCTTTATATGTGTATGTCATCTAATCTTCCCAATAACTTATGGGAAGAACTTATCCTCACTTTTTTAAGATGAAGTGCCCAAGGCTTAGGGAAAGTAAGTCGTTTGGCCAAGGTTGGTGGAACTAGGATTTAAATGCATATTTTTTGAGTTTTAACACATTCTGCCTTCCTAATAGGTGAGATTAAACATATATATCAGTGATAAGGTTTAGATTGTGATATATACTATAAGAAATTTTAAAAGCCCATGAAAGATTATACTATAAAATTTTACTTCTAACCAAGGGTGCAGAAGCAGACATCATGGGGAAGATAATATTGGTTAATAAGTCTAATATGAGGAATATAATTTTTGCCATTGTTCTGAGTTGATTAACTTTCCCGAAAATTTTCTTTAGAAAGTACTTATTATAGTCACATTCTGTGTAAAGACATTTTGGTCAGTGATGGACCACATAAATGATACACCCATAAGATTATAATACCATATTTTTGCTGTACTTTTTCTATGTTTAAATGCACAAATACTTAGCATTGTGTTTCAATTGCCTACAATATCCAGTATAGTAACATGCCATGTGGGTTTGTAGCCTAGGAGCAATAGGCTATACCAGGGGTCCCCAACTCCTGGGCCATGGACCAGTACCAGTCTGTGGCCTGTTAGGAACTGGGCCACACAGCAGGAGGTGAGCAGTGGGCAAGCTGCATTACCGCCTGAGCTCTACTTCCTGTTTCAGATTAACGGCAGCATTAAATTCTTACAGGAATCCTAACCCTATTGTGAATTGTGCATGAGAGATCTAGGTTGCGCACTCCTTATGAGAATCTAACTAATGCCTGATGATCTGAGGTCAAACAGTTTCATACCGAGACCATTCCCATTCCCCACTACCATCCGTGGAAAAATTGTCTTCCATGAAACTGGTCCCTGGTGTCAAAAATTTGGGGACCGCTGGGCTATACCACATAGCCTAGGTGTGCAGGAGGCAATACCATCTGGATTTGTGTAAGTGAGCTCTATAATGTTTGCACCATAATAAAATTGCCTAATGATGCATTTCTCAGAATATATCCCAGTCATTAAATGACACATAGCTGTATATTTGGATTTACAGAAGACTTGTGTGGGAGACCAGAATATGCGTTACCATAGCATGAAGGACTGTTGAGCTGAAGGCATTTAAGAAGAAATGATACAGCAGAGCTTTCTGCCCTCCCTCTATTTGCCTAAAAGCTGGACATAGATTTATAAACACAAAATATATTCTGGCCCTACCCTTTGTTCCTCTCCCCAGCAAGAACAAAGGTTAACCACTGAAGACAGCTTTAGATCCTCATCTGCCTGGAGATGATACCAGAGGAATTTATATTAACAATCTTTACTCACTAGCCTTTATCTGCCATATATTTTCCTTTCCCCATGTTACTATCCATAGAAACTGAAAGTTATTTTCCTTTGTGTTGTTACTTCTCTTAGAATTTACTATTCTTTGTTAAAAATGCTATATAATCCAGAATTCAAAGCCACCTCTTTGAGCATTACTCATTTTCTAGGTGTCTTCCATATGTATATGAAATATACATGTTAACAAACTTCTGTTTGTTTTTCTCTTGTTAATCTGTCTTTTGTAGCAGAAGTCTGTGTTCCAATCACAAATCTATGAGTGTTATTATTTTTCCCCTAAACTTGCAAACAATACACATAGAATTTGTGTATATCCTTCACCCAATTTTCCCTCATATGAAGAATTTCCCCTTCATCTTACATATCCTTGGCACAACTAGAAAACTAATATTGGTACAATGCTATCACTAAACAATAGGTTTTATTCAAATTCCTCCCTTTTTCCACTAATGTTCTTTTTCTGTTCCAGGCTCCAAGGAATAGAATTTTATCAAAAGACAGAAGAGAAGGATATTTGAGAGGAGGGGAAGTACCTAATACTGAAAACTAATACAGTCCAGGATGCATGGAAGATGATCAGTAACACTTATTCAATCTAAACTACCCTATTAGATAGTGCAGAATTTTCTCTGCATTGCTGTTTTCTTTCCTGCAGTCAGCTCTGTCAGGTTGAACAGAAAGTGATCAATAAAGAGGAAAATAATTCATGTTGTTCCCTTGCTGCCTTGTTGTGTTGCCTACTGCACCACCAGTAATAGAAAACTAGGCCGTGAGCATTTCAGTGCTAATACACTCCAGTGGCTTTTCTGCCTTGGTCTTCCAGCTTTGGCCTCATTGCATCACACTAGTGATTAGAACAAATATGCCAGTCTGTGCTGTGTTTTCCCAAATAATTTTTTTATTTTGCAGGGTAGAAGGAACTAGGTGTGGAACCTGCTCTATAAAAAGGGATAAACAAAGGCATTTTCATCATGGGCCTTCTTTCTAAAAGGCTTTCCCAACAGCCTATTTTTGAAAATGAACAAATATCCATAAACCCATAGATCAATAGTACACTAGCATACATTTAAGGAGTATGTCTCCATTAAAAACAACTGTGTAAGAAACATGCACCTGAGTTTCTGGGGAAATATACATAATAGAAAATCTTAAACCTGGCCAAATTCTCCAAGTTAATCTTATTTGTTATAATAGGATTTGATGCCATTTAACCATGCTCATCTACTTTTCCATCTTGTCCTATAGGTGGACTATCTATGTATATATTTTTAAAAGAGAGTCAGGAATAACTGATAGAAAATTTGTGGTAAGAACATTTAAGATCTCTCTTAGAAAATTTCAAGTAAAAACACAGTATTTTTAACTCCAGTCACCATGCTGTATATTAGATTTAGATCCCCAGAACTTACCCACCTTACTACTGAAAGTTTGAACACTTTGACCAACATTGCCCTATTTTCCCCATTCCCTTACCTCCTGGCAAACACCATGCTACATTCTATTTCTATTAGTTTACTTTTTTTAGGTTCCCTATATAAGTGAGACCATACAGCATTTGTTTTTATGATTTTTTTCTTTAAAATAAAAGAGCTAATGGTATGATCTAAGGCAGAGGCAGGGCTGGAAGCTAGAGGTGCCCATGTGATCATGGACAATGGTGCACAGGTCACCACTCATCACTACTTCTCGTTATTGGTGGGACTGCAAACTGGCACATTTTTAGTGACATTACTGTGGCGGTTTAAATTGGTAGGGATGATAATGAGAGTAACTTGTGGGTAATTAAGTCTCTCCTTTCCACCTGACAATTATGCAAACTAGAAGGAGATGAACAGCATAGTTATGTGTTGCTTCAATTAAGAAACATTTCATAAGAATTTTGAGTAATGTTGGTAGGTGATTAAAATGTTAAAGAGGAAAAAGTTAAAAACTGTTATGTTTTTTAAAAAGTTTTATTGAGGTATAATTTACATGCCATAAAGTTCACCCATGTTAAGCATACAGGTCAGTGAATTTTAGTATATTTACAGAGTTGTACAATCATTACAATCTAGTTTTAGAACGTTTCCATTATTCAAAAAAAATCCTTTGTGTCCATTTATAGTTACTCCCTATTTCCACCTCCTGTCTAGGCAGCCACTAATCTACTTTCTGTCTCTATATACGTATTTGTCTTTCCAGGACATTTCATTTAAATAAAATAACACAGTGGGTGTTCTCTTGTGTATGGCTTCTTTCACGAAGAATAATGTTTTTGATGTCCATCCATGGTGTATATCAGCACTTCATTCCTTTTCATTGCTGAGTAGTTCTCCATTCTGTGGCTAGACAACATTTTATCTGTTCACTCATTAATGGATATTGGAGTTATTTCCAGGTTTTGATCAACGTGAATAATACTCCCATGCATACTAGTGTGCAAGTTTTTGTGACATTTAAGAGTGAAATTGCTGGCCTGGCATGGTGATTCATGCCTGTAATTCTAGCACTTTGGGGAGCTGAGGCAGGTGGATCACCTGACGTCAGGAGTTTGAGACCAGCCTGGCCAACATGATGAAACCCCATCTCTACTAAAAATACAAAAATTAGGCATGGTGGCTCACGCCTACCAGCTACTTGGGAGGCTGAGATAGGAAAACCACTTGAACCCAGGAGGAGGAGATTGCAGTGAGCTGAGATCATGCCACTGCACGCTAGCCTGGGCAACAGAGTGAGACTCAGTCTCAAAAAAAACAAAATGAAACAAACAAAAAAAAAGAGTGAAATTTCTAGATCATATGGTAAGTCAATGTTTAACTTTTTAAAGAAAATTGATAAGCTGTTTTCTGAAATGGCTGTGCTATTTTATATTCTCACCGGCAACGTATGAGTTTCTAGTTTCTCCTCATCTACAGCAAGACCTATTATTTCGTGGCTTTTTATTACGCTTATCTTAGTGGGTTTTAAAAAAAAAAGGTGTCTCATTGTGGTTTGATTTTGTACTTCTCTAATGAATAATGATGTGGAGTATATTTTCATGTGACAATTGGCTTATTGGTATAGTTTATTGGTATAGGTTATTTGGTTAAATATCTGTTCAACCCCTTTACCCATTTTTAAATAGGGTTATTTGCTTATTCCTTCTGCTTTTTACCTCCAGGATGGAAGCACTATCTCAAATTTTAAGGTTATTATTCCTTTGCATTAAAAAAATTTCCACCATGTATTTCTAAATAACATATTGTTTTGTTTTGCTTCTTTTTGAACTTTATAAAAAATGGATTTATACTGTATGGAGTCTTCAACATAAAATCCTGAGTGTCTTCCTATATTAAGTTTTCATGTTGGGCAAAAACAATTGTTTTCCAACAATGGTACTATGATATTTAAAGCAGAAGTTGTCTTTGAGAAAGAAAAAAAGATTACAAATGGGAACACAGAGCTGCTGATTCTTGCCTTTTGGAATATTGTAATGGAGTTATTTTAAGTGGGGTATAAGAACTACAAAAAGGTTTCTTAGAATGTATGAACATCAACTATTATGCTCGTTTGATATTAGAGCGTAAAGGTATTTGCCTCTAGGTAGTTTTATCCTACAGATTTTTATTTTTCAGATTGTGAGACTAATTTTTCTAGCTTTCATGTCTCTTCCTTACCTGGAATCTGTTAATTACATCTCTTATTCATTGTACTGCTTTCAACATGCTGTTTCTTAACTGATACTGTGATAAGGATTAGACTGAATAGGCTCTGCTTAGGAGTCTGAGGGATTCCCTCTGGGATAAGTTAATGAGCTTTACCACATGGACTTTGTGACATTTATTTTGGTTGCAGAGGTCTATTTTTGTTTCCTTCCTTGTTCTCAACTTTTACTGAGCAGAATTGTAGGAGTATGGACTTGAAAACAAACAGATTTGGTTTTGAGCCCTTGCTCTGTCATTTGATTGTGTTTTTTAAAGAATAAATCACTCCATTAAAAACATTTTCTAAATGAGGATAGGAAGGTATTGATCACAGTATGACATAAAATAGGATGATATATTTAAAGCACTCAATAAATTATAAGTATTACTATCTTTTTAATATATAAAAAGCCTTAACCTCAAACTCTTAAATTGCTCTTTGGTAACATCTGAGAATAGGCAAAATAAGAAGAGTTTAGACAATAAAATACAAAAATTAGTCTCATGAGCTGAAAAAAAAATCCCTGTAGTATAGAACTACCTAGAGACAAACTGTACTTCTTAGGTATATAATGCTTATTAGACAGGACAAGGGAGGCAAAACTGAGAATAAATATTGGATTGGTTGGAAGTGGTGGCAGTAGGCATGGTGATAGGAAGAAAGAACACCAGCAAAATTAGATAAGAAAAAACTTCCACATTCCTGGTGAGCAAGTTAATGTCAGAAGTTATACCATCAAGAAAAAGAAGCCCTGTAGGGGGGCTTAAATATAACATAGCTCAGAGTTCTCAAATTTGATCACCACCAAGACTTTCTTTTATTACTTTTCCCTCCATCAACTCTGTTGAATAAATCAGTTTACCAAGAGAGCTGATCTGTCAGTGAATTAATAAGTAATGTGCCTGGGAGAACAGAATCTGGTGAGGAGAAGATTTCTTTTTCTCATTTCCCTCTCCAGATAATAAATAGGGGATGAGTCTGGGACAGCAGAGACCATGAGATAGAGAGGTTAAGAGGAGGTGGACTCTTAGTTCTCAGTTTGGCCAAGGTTTATGGGCTTTCTCTGAGCCTTATGTAGAGACACCATTATTTTTCCTTCTGTGCTGAATTGAGTTCAGCATAAGTGCAGTAAAACTATAGGCTTCATTAGCGCAAGGGTCTTGCAGCATTGGAAAGTCAGGAAGACAACTTCATGGGCTTGGTAGCCAATCCCCAGAAGGTACCTAGAGCTGTGGTACTGTATTTATGATGGATTTGCAGACAGCAGACACCATCTAAAAGATAGGAGGGGAAGAATACAATTTTACTGTTTTGTGAACATTTGCGTAACTTCCCAGGGATTCTCAGAAGTGGCTATGGGAAATATGATTAAGGATGTAGCTGATAATTGTGCAGATGAGGGTAATAAATCAGATACATTTTGGTTTAAGTCATGATATATGGTCACTCAAATCCATAGAGATGTAAGAGCTAAAGATTTTTGAATTATGTAAATAATTTATTTTTTCAAATTTATTAATCTAGGACAAAAGTAATTATAATTATGCAATTATAATTAAATTCTTTAGAAATATGTTATTTTAGTTAGCATACACATGCCATTCATGCATGAGTCTCTGGTAAGGCATAGATCCTTTCTATTCCATTCTAGAATAGCTGTGTGTTAAAGAAGATAACTCAGAGCCATGAGTGGATTGTACAGCAGTCAGCTATGCTTGTAGCCAGTTTTGCCCACCTCATCTCTAAAGATAAAATACTTTAGTTTTTTGGGTGGAATTGGTGAAGAGACAGATGTCTAAGGTTTGTGGCAGAATGTCATTTTGGTAATTAATGGGGAAAGCAAAGACCCATGGCTTCCTTACCACTAATTAAAAAGCCACAGTACAGACCTAGGGAGAAGAAAGATCCAGCATGGTGGCAGGTTGGAGCGGACAGGGTGGAGGCTGTAGCAACTAGCTGAGGGAGCATTTATGGGCCTAGTTATTTGAACAAATGTGAACTTGAAAGAGCCAGTCCTTCAAAATGGATCCCAAGTGACTAACTGGGCCTAAATTTAAAAGAGAGCCAAGGGGCTATTTGCTGGCCAAAGGTCACATACATACTCTGAGTTGCACAAAAAGCCACACTTTTTTTTTTAACTTTGGGACTTTCAGAACTCACCTGAACCAACCAGTCAGAGCTTGCCTGTCTCAGCCAATCAGGTTTTGGCTCTATCAATCAATCAGGGCTCAGCTGTATTGACCAATCAGAACTCAGCTGTGTCAGCCAATCAGAAAAAAAGGAAGTTTGAATATTTACATAAAGGGACCTGCTCAGGGAAGGGAAGCTGGGCTGAAACTTTTGCTATAAAACACAAACTCTTTCTTTGTTCTCTGGAATCACCTTTATTTTACACCTAAGGCTATGTCTCACCAGACTGCAAACTGTTCACTGAAATAAAGTCTCTTTCCTTCAAATTTATTTTCAGATAACTTTTGTTCACAGTTGGCAGGAGGAAGAGTGGAGGGGAACCACCTCTAGGACCTACCAAGGAGTTTCAGAGACAGGTCATTCAGACCTTTCCAGCAGAGGGCAGTCACAGCTTGGTTTTTCTCAGGCAACTGTGGCTATATTCCTTGGGTTTCACTGTTTGGGCAAGGCTAACTCCAGGTTCCAATGCTTTGGGTAGGGCAGTTTCCTCTCTTTTGTGGAGAATCTTCTCTAATCCGTGGACAGGGAAAAGGCTTTTATTGAGGTCTCAAATTCCAGAGAAGACCTTGGCGATATTATAACTACATTTTTTTCATACAGGGTATAGAAATGATGACATATACACATAGATTTTCTTTTTGCTTCCCTGTTCTCAGCTTTGATCAATGATCACGTTGGAATGTGTCTGTTCAGAATTTAATATGATTTAGACAAAGGCTTGAAGTTATGGTTGCTTAATTAAAATTTTCTCTTTCAAAAGAAAAAACATAGATGTTTGAAGGTGGAAAACTTTAAGAGATTTAAGAAATATATGAGGAAACTCCTCTCCTGCCTCCACCAGCTTAAGGAACTTCAAACACTTAGAGGGTACTTATTATTCAAATAATTATTTTGCTAGTGATTCCTGATAATTTATTAAAGCCTATAGTCCACAAATCTCTGTTAATTAACTTTGTATTTAAAAATTTAAAATGAAATGTTGTACCATTCTTACCACATCGTTATTTTAGATAACTATGTGGTATGAATGATTTCAATTAATTACTGTTTCCTTCTTTTCTTTTATTTAAATTTAGGATTCAATATTTATTTTTGCCAAATTATTTAAAAATTTTTTTCTGTTTCATTAGGGAAGTTAGTTCAAGAGACTTCCCTTGCAATAAACTGCCAAGCAGACAGTTTATTACAAAGTCTTACATAGTGCATTCTTAATTTAAATATTATTTGTTTCTAGCTGTATTTTCATGAATGATGTAAAGTTATCAGTTACTACAGCTGAGTAAAGTAAGTCTTTGGTTCCAACTGAACCAGGAGAGAAAGGCCATTATATTTCTAAGAATTGGGTCCGCCTTACCTTGGAGGAAGGGTATGAGAGAGCATAGATTATATGGTCTAAAGATGGCGGCACCATTATGGTTATCAAACTTGCATGCTTTCCTTACAAGATGATTGACACACCTCTTAGTGGGGTTTGCTTTTCCCCCTGGAATCTGGGCAGGGCTTGAAACTTCCTTGACTAATAGAGTATCTCAGAAGGGATGCTATATAATCTCTAGTGCTCGTTCATAAATGGGGTGTAGTTTCTGCCTGTCTCTACTAGAGGGGCCTAGGAATGGTATGCCAGGTGTAGGGGACATCAAGGAGTTCTGCTGATAGCTACAAACACTAACACTTTTAAGGTGTCAGCTTATATTACAGGCAGCATGTGGGCTTAGAAGATTTACGTATTACTCCTATTCATGTTATGTGTATAGAAACCCTCTGAAATCTAAGTCAAATTGTGAAAAGAGGATTTCTCTTGGGCTCTTTTGAATTAAACCAGAAGAAATTTAGTTTTAAAGACTCGTCAATATCCCAAGAGTATAGTAGAGACTAAAAAAGAAAACCCAGGCCACCATAACCTTACCTGTTTCCGTGACTAAGACATGCATTAAACACAAGGTAAGCATTATGAAACATAACTGTGCAACCTTTGACCATGTAGGACAAGGTTGGAAAACAACAGTGTTGTCTCTCAGGAACTCAAAAGGATGTGTTAGAGAGTTTTTGAACAATGGCAAAATTTTTTATTCATTCCTTTTGCTTCTTTAATTTCATCAATAACCAGGCAAGACATGGACAGTGGGGAGCCCTGTCGTCTGAACAGGGCTGCTAATGCATTGGTATCTGCTGTCACAGGAGTGCAATCATTAAATTGCATCTGCCTCAAATCCTGACATAACAACATCCTGATGCTGTGTGAGAAACACTCCTTCTGCACTCTAGTTCCTAGTGTGGGGGTGTGAGGATACTGAGCACTTCAAGGCCAACCAAGTTAGAGGTCCCCAAGGTGAGCACGATGAGAAGTAGATTCCTATTTTACACCAATTTTGTGTTGATTCACATGACTTCTCCACTCAAGAATATCATGTGATTTGTTGTTTTTATATTAAGAAACACTGAACACTGGTAGGCCATTTTTTTTCTGCACTGACATCTGGCATTCTTTGTTATGTGTATGTTCTGTAAATCACAAACACAATAGGTAAAAGTATAAGGAAACAATGAGTCTTATAGATTTTGTAGGGAAAAAAGCACACTTAAAGATTATTTTGAAACAGATGTATCTTCCTCAACTACTGGTTTCAAACATGATTTAGGGGTTCTGAATAATGAAGTTCATCTCTTCATGTCATATATCATACTGTAGCATCTCCTCATATTACATATATATTTTACATAATACATAACTTTTTTTGTTTCAGTGTTCATTCACACAATGATTTTTCATGTTACAGTCCACTTAAAAGTATCACATCTAATCAATTTTGTGACGTGAAAAATTATATTAGTAAAAATTTATCCATGTGTCTAGTGACAACTTATGACATTATAATACAAGAAACTATAAATGTACAGGAGTGCAAATATACATACAGATAGTGTGTACTGTGTTCTTCTATTTCCATCCTTTGTCTTCATGATTGAACTCTATAGGGAGGGCCAATGCTCATCGTCTGGTCTCCTATGGCTTTAACATGGCCCTTCTCATACTGCTGTGTTTAGTGGTTTACGTATCTGGGAGCCTCTGAAGGGTAAGAGCTGAGGGTCATTCACATTTCTAACACATGTTGGGTGCAGGTGCTTAATATATGTCTACTGAGAGTAAAAGAGTGGTTCTTCTGATTTCATTTTGTTTGAATCTATTTTGGGTTCTAGGTTTCAGATTCAGGTTGACATTTGACCTAGTGCAGAAAAAATTCTCCTAAATATAGGCAGAGCTGGTTATTATGCCTTGGAAAGTTTTCAGGAGGAGATATGATCTGTTCCTGTTTTTTCTAAATTGACCAGTTATCTAGCAAGTCATCTGTGTCAGTGCTTATTTCTTTAGTGTTTCTGATACTTTTCCCAAAGAGTATTATTAATGCATTGTGTTTGTGACTTCCTTTCCTTTCTTTTTTTTTTTTTTTTTTTT
>NW_016107492.1:297851-330151 GCF_001604975.1 Cebus imitator | reverse complement strand
AATTCTCCTGCCTCAGCCTCCTGAGTAGCTGGGATTACAGGCACGCGCCACCATGCCCAGCTAATTTTTTTGTATTTTTAGTAGAGACGGGGTTTCACCGTGTTGACCGGGATGGTCTCGATCTCCTGACCTCGTGATCCACCCGCCTCGGCCTCCCAAAGTGCTGGGATTACAGGCTTGAGCCACCACGCCCGGCCCCTTTCTTTATAAAAAAGTTTATTTTTAAAAATGTCTCCTTAGCTTTATTGAGATATAATTAACAAATAAAAATTGTATATCTTAAGGGTACACAACATGTTTTGATATACATATGCATTGTGAAGTGATGACCACAATCATGTATTCCTTCTTCATCTGTGTCAGATGTGTGGCTGGCTCCTGTTTTGCTGCAATGTGCTTCCTTTGAAAATAGATAAAAAATTGTCACAAAATGAAATGATTGCATCACCTATAAAGTCATTATTACATTAAAGTCCTACCTTGGGCCAATGTTACTAAGATTAGTATCTTTATATGAGCAGTTCACCTTAGAGGGAAAAAGGAAATTACATTAGGTCTCAGTTCTTTCATCAAGGAGGCTGGTGGTAAAATTAAAAATTTATTTATACTTTCCAATAATTTTCTTAATTATTTTCAAATATGCTGAAGGCTTGCTCATATATTTTATGAGTTGCATATATAAAAATCATAAAAACTTAATTATTAAAACACTAGTGAGGGTAGAAAGCAGTCTCATTTGCCACAGTCTCATTTGCTATACGAGACAATACATAGCCTTTAGTTAATCTGTACAACTGTACTTCAGATTGAACATAAAATGCCTTCATGTACCCATAGTTTTTTTCTTTTCCCAAGAAAAGGTCAAGTAATTTTATATCCTTTCTCTTTACATCTTTGTATCGTTTTTTAGTGTTTTCCTATGTTTTATGCAGTTACGGCATAAAATTGTTAATGTGAATATAAGGTTTGCATACAGTATGAGTGGATATTTTGATGGTTTAATCTTTTTTTTCTTTTCTGCCATTTTCTATATTACTCAGAGGAAATATATTTGAATGATTCTTATTTACTTTGTAAAAGTAATTTTTCCCCTTTTTATATTCTGACCCTGGTTTAGGGAAAGTTGTTACTTTATTAGTGACATCAAATAATTCTCTGAGCTAATAAAACATTGTGTTACTAAAACAGTGTAATGGTCCACAGGAGAATGTATTAGATAGGTCACAAGGAGAAAACCACTTTTGTTTTTATCAGCATGTCAGTGTACAATAAGGCAGTGCCTGGTTAGGTGCCTGGATGATGACACCAGGCTTGAGTGGTTTGGGTCTTGGTGCCACCATTTGCTTATTATATGCTTTTCTCTGCATTTTGGCTCACCATGTGTAAAATGAGCACAATAGTAATAATAATGCTTAACATTGTAGGTTATCGTGAAGCCTAATAAGATAATTGATATAATTTGGCTCTGCATCTCTATCCAAACTTCATCTCAAACTGTAATCCCCTTGTGTCAAAGGAGCAACCTATAATCCCCACATGTCCAGGGAGGGAGGTGATTGAGTCATGGGGACAATTTGCCGTATGCTGTTCTTGTGATAGTGAGTGAGTTCTCATGAGATCTGATGGTCTTATAAGCATCTGGCATTTCCCCTGCTTGCACTTCTCTCCCCTGCTGCCATGTGAAGAAGGTTCTTGCTTCCCCTTCACCTAAGCCATAATTGTAAGTTTCCTGAGGCCTCCCCAGACATGTGGAACTGTGAGTCCTTTCCTTTACAAATTACCCAGTGCCAGGTAGTAGAGGGTGGAAGGGTTTGGAAGGATCAAAAGAAGATAGGAAGATGTGAGAAAGTCTGGACCTTCTTAGAGACTTGTTGAATGGTTTTGACCAAAATGCTGATAGTGATGTGGACAACAAATTCCAGGCCGAGGTGGCCTCAAATGGAGATGAGGAACTTACTGGCAACTAGAGTAAAGATCACTCTTGCTATGCTTTAGCAAAGACACTGGTGGCATTTGCCCTTACCCTAGAGATCTGTGGAACTTTGAATTTTAGAGAGATTAGGGTATTTAGCAGAAGAAATTTTTAAGCAGCAAAGCATTCAAGAGGTGACAGAGCATAAAAATTTGGAAAATTTGCAGACTGACAAGCCAATAGAAAATAAAAACCCATTTTCTGGGGAGAAATTCAAGCTGGCTGCAGAAATTTGCATAAGTAATGAGGGGCCAATGTTAATCATCAAGACAATGGGGAAAATGTCTCCAGGGCACAGGGCACGTTAGTGACCTCCACAGCAGCCCCTCTTAGCATTCTATAGATAAGAAACACAGAATAATGCTTAGTATATAGTAAATACTTAATATACCTCAGCCATTACTATTAATAATTGTAAAAGTCTGAAGAAAATACTAAAGCATAATCATTTATGATATGATTTGGCTGTGTCCCCACCCAAATCTCAAATTGTAGATCCCATAATTCCCATGGGTCATGGGAGGGACCCGGTGGGAGGTAATTGAATCATGAGGGTGGGTCTTTCCTGTGCTTTTCTTGTGATAGTGAATTAGTCTCATGAGATCTGATGGCTTTATAAAGGAAAGTTCCTCTGCACATGCTCTCTCTCTTGCCTGCCGCCATGTAAGACATGACTTTGCTCCTCATTTGTCTTCCGCCATGATTGTGAAATCTCCCTGGCCACGTGAAACTGAGTCCATTAAACCTTTCTCCTTTATAAATTACCCACCCTCAGGTCTGTCTTTATTAGCAGTGTGAGAACAGACTAATACAATTTATATATAAATTTGTGATCAGGAACAAATAATACTAACTGTCCTATTTTGTGAATGGGGAAAATGAGGCATATAATTTCATGAAATATTTATACGTGAAGACATCTGTGACAAGTTAGTACTTATTTTACACTAGTAGGCTTCTCTTTTACTAAAAATGACATTTTATCATATATTAAAGAAAATCATACATACATATGAGCTACACTATTTACACAAAGAAGTGCTTTTCAAATTTTATGCAGTATTATCCTTAAAGGTGGGTGAGAATAGTAAACTAATAAAACTGGAGGGTAAAGGGGAATCGATGAAAAAAGCCAGCCAAAGAAAAATCTGTCTAAAATCTCATGTTTTATCATTTAAAAATTGTGAATTTGTCCTTTGATGCCTGTATTAGTCAGCTTCTGGCAGGAGACAGCTGTCATTTTCAAACTGAGTAATTGAGGAGAGTGTTACAAGAGACTATTTATAAAGGTATAGGTAGGTTTTAGGGCAGTCACAAAGTAATAGCACAGTACTATCTAGCAGCAAATTGGGAACAGGCACATCACTTTTAGACCTGATGAGTCAAGGGGAAGGAGGAGTTGCCAGGACCTAGCCTAATGGAGAGGTCTGCCTGGTAGGGGTTCTGACTTTGTTGAGTTTGACACAGCCAACATGAAGCATCCTAATGGCGGGGTGAGAGGGGGCGAGGGGGGCGGATTAAGGAAACAAATGCTCCAACCTTGCTCTCCTCCCTGCAACTACCTCTAGCCAGCACTTCTGAATGGCTGAATGCAATGGTTAGCAGGATGGCAAGGGAACCTGTTAAATCTGCCTATGCAAGTCAGCCTCCAAGTACATAGGACAAGATGAATAGGGGTGAAGAATGGATATAGAAGAGCAAATGACAGATATCCAGTATAATAAATTTATATTTGCTACAATATTCAAATGACTTCAGCATTTACCCATTGAAACTACCATCACATTTTTCAGTAAAATTGATGTTTCAGGATGGAAGGGTTTGTGCGTCATGGTTTGGGTAGCATGGACACAAGCAAGTCCTTTACTACAAAATAGATGTTTGGCAATTTTGAATCTGTAATTGAGTTGAATGGTGTTGTATTAGTTTTTTTGTGGCCACACAATGAACTGCTGCAAACTTAGCAACTTAATATAAAATAAATTCATTATCTCACAATTTCTGTAGTCCACACACAGGCTAGCTGGATTCCCTGATTAGGGTTTTGTCTAGCTGAAATCAAGGTGATCACTAAGGCTTCAGTCTTCATCTGAGCTTGGGAGTCCTCATCCAAGATGACTGGTTGTTGGCAGAATAGACTTCCCTGCAGTGTGTAACTGCGTTCCTGTTTCCCTTCTGGCTGTCAGCTGGGATCATTCTCAGCTCCTAGAGGTTGTCTGCAATTCCTGCAAATGATGCCTCTGTAGGCAGTTCACAAGGATGTTTGCTGTCTCCCAGGGCCAGTTGGAGCATCTCACTGATTTCGTCTTCTGGAACCACCAGAGAATACTCTGTCTTTTAAAGTGCTCATGTAATTATGTCAGGTCTACCCAGATAATCTCCCTAATTACAACCTGTATTACATCCAGCAGTAATTGAATAACTGGGAAAAAGGTATGTGTACACCAGAGGCTGGGAATCTTGGGGACCATCTTCAGGTTTTGCCTACCACAGTGGGCCTTAAAAAAATTGCAGTGCTCTTTCTTTCCAGTCCCCGTGGAGGATCTGATGTTGTTGCTGAGCCCTAAAACCTATGGTAGCTTTGGGGCCTCTAGACTAGAACCACACATGTAGATGCCTTTAGGGGCTCAGCAGATTTCATAATCATGATAAGGTCATCATTAGTGACAACATCTATTTCAGTTTTGAGGACACTTCTTGATTCAGCCACAGGTCATTCAAAATTGCAAATATAGTCTCAATTCAAATTTAAAATGTGAAGTCTCATGTAGTAATCATGTAAATAATACTGTAATACTTGCTTATAATTCAGGACTCTCTCCTTACAAGCATGATAGACCTACATTGGGGAGAGGGGTGTGATTTTGCTTATTTTCTTTTTCCATCCCTAGAGATTCCATTTTTGCCAAATAATGTAGTTGAAGATCAGGGAAGGAGAGGAAGAGAGAGGATCTGGAAAGGTCACACTTTCTGAGTACTGCACTCTGCCTGTGTCAGGTTTTTATACTGAACTCCTCTCATGGGCTTCCAGTTTCTCTTTGGAGAGCCTTCCCCCTACAGCCTCACTCACACACTCCTTAAGCTTTGTGTCCCCACCCAAATCGCATCTTGAATTATAATCCTCATAACCTCTATGTGTCAACGAAGAGAGCAGGTGGAGGTAATTGAATCATAGGGGTGGCTTCCCCCATGCTGTCCTTGTGATAGTGAGTTGTCATGAGAGCTGATGGGTTTATAACGGGCTCTTCTCCCTTCACTTGGCACTTCTCCTTCCTGCTGCCTTGTGAAGAAGGTGACTTGCTTCTCCTTTGGCTTGCCATGATTGTAACTTTCCTGAGCCCTCCCCAGCCATGCTGAATTGTGAATCAATCAAGTCTCTTTCCTTTATAAATTACTCAGTCTCAGGTAGTTTTTTATAGCAGTATGAAAACCGACTAATACACACACTCACACATCGCCAGATATCTCCAACTGGAAGATCTCTTAATACAGGCGAAGGACTCTGTTCTAACTCTTGCACATAAAGTTCTTAATTCAGCTTCCATGAATCTGGAAGATTTCCTCCAGCAATATTAATCTGTGGGGATTAGAGATTTGTTAGTGAAGTTTAGCATATTTTCTTTTTTGTTTGTTTGGTTTTTTAAATTTATTTTTATTTTATTTTATTAAAAATTTTTTTTTCCCATTTATTTATTTTATTGCATTTTAGGTTTTGGGGTACATGTGAAGAACATGCAAGATTTTTGCATAGGTACACACGTGGCAGTGTGATTTGCTGCCTTCCTCCCCATCACCTGTATCTGGCATCTCTCCCCTTGCTATCTCTCCCCAGCCCCAGTGTGCAGTGCTCCCCTCCCTGTGTCCATGTGTTCTCATTGTTCAACACCCGCCTATGAGTGAGAACATGCAGTGTTTGATTATCTGCTCTTCTGTCAGTTTGCTGAGAATGATCGTTTCCAGGTTCATCCATGTCCCTACGAAGGACACAAACTCATCATTTTTGATGGAAAGTTTAGCATATTTTCATATGTTTATGACACTTGCTTATGTAGTTTGACTAATCTATTTTATTGTTCATCTTTTTAAACTAATTTGTAGGTGTTCTTTCTATTTGCTAGATTCTAGTACATGACTTCTCTTTTAATTTTTCTATGAAGTTTTTTTATCAAAGTTTTAAATGTTAATGTAGCTCAATTTACCAATTTTGCATCCCATTTTCTCTCTTTTTTGAATTGGTAATATTTTATTAGTATTTAGCTTTATATTTTAGAAATCACATTTAATATGATGAAGTTAAACTTAATGAAAATCTTTTCCTAATTCTTAAAGGTCTGACAATTTTACATGTTGAATGTATTGCCCTCATGCTTTAAACAAAAAGAAAAATACTTTTAAAGTCACATGTATCTCACAGGTATACATTAAAACATTCTTAGTATTTACCTAGATTTACAAATAGTTTATTAAATAGAATAAAATGGCAAAATTCAAGGCTTTTAACAACAGAGTGGTAAAGTTCAAGTTAAAAAAAAAACTAAAGTCACAAGAGTAGGAGAAGGAATGAACATTATTTTGCCTATGTCATTTAATTCCCATGAATTTGCAAAGTGAGTAGTAGTATTCTCAATTTCCAGACGAATGCACTGAAATAGTTTGGACATTTATCCTCTCCAAATTTCATGTTGAAATTTGGAGGTGCATCTGGTGGGAGGTGTTTCCATTTTCTCGGTCAAAGAATTTAGCTTGTTTGATTTGAAGCTGAGATTTGAACCCAGTGTCCTTTCATTGCAAGCCCAGGTATTTACCATGATATCTCTGTGATCATCCAATTTATATGTTCCAGGTATCTGTGCCATTGGGAAAAAACTGAAAAACTGTTCTTGTATGCATTATACCTCCTAAGGTTCAGACAGAGGTGCAAGTGCTCAGCAAAACACTTGCCACAAAGGCATTATTTTTTGTTTTGGCTTTGGGCTAAAAGAACATAGTTAACAAGCAAATGCTTTTGAGCCCTTTAAGAAGACTTATCTTGCTTTTAAACACCTATGATATCTTTGGCAATGACATTCTGCTTATTATTATTTTTAATGGCAGGTCAAGGCTCTTTCGTACTTTGATTGAGAGGTGTCAAGTGGGACTACATAACTGTAAGGAAATATCATTCTTGAGATGCCAATACTCCCACAAGAAATCTTTGCAAGCAATTTCAGCTGCCATCCAGAAAATCTGGATTTCAACTATGTTAGACCTCGGTGATATATTTAGAAAAACCAGCTGCAGAACATTGTTAAGGTAGTTATAAGGGTCTAAACATTTTAAAACTCTGTAAATTAGCTCAGTGGTTGTGTAGAATGGTGTTGAAGCAAGTATGATAATGTTGGCATTCCAAAGTTCAATAAGAATGTGTGTGCTATGGTCTAAATGTCTGCATTCCTCCAACCTCACGTTGAAATCCTAACTCCCAAGGCGATGGTATTAGAAAGTGGGGTCTTTGAGTGGTGATTAGGTGATAGTCACAGAGCCCTCATGAGTGAGATTAGTGCCCTTCTGAAAGTGGCCTGGGAGGGACCCTTCATCCTTTCCGCTGTGTGAGGACACAGAAAGCAGGCACCGCATGTGAGCCGGCAAGTGCGCCCTCAGCAGACACTAAATCAGCCTTGATTTTGGAGTTCCCAGCTTCTAAAACTGTAAGAAATAAATGTATTTTATTTACATGCCTCCCAGTTTACGATCCTTTATTATTATGGCAGCCCAAATAAACTCAGACAGAGGGGGTGACCAAAAGTGATCTTACATGGTTTATAAAATGCAAACCCTTCAGAAGAAACAAGAGATATTTTGAGTTCACATAGTCCAGTGAAGCAAGACTATGCTAAGAAAGATGTTCTTCTGTTTGCTACTCAACACTGAAGATGTGGAAGAGTGGGAACGTTTGGCTGGAAATGGCACCTAATGAAACAAACACCTGTTGGTGGGACGTAAAGAGCTATAGGCATAAGACAAACTATCTCAGCCCTCCTGAAACTTGCAAGATCTACCTTCTCCATGAATGGCATTTATATCTTTGGAAATGCATGAGGCTTAATTTGGCCAAGAATAAATGTCTAAGTGTGCAAGAGTTAGATAATGGCAGCCACAGGGCACGATTTTAGATTAAAATAGTGGGCATTTATACACACACACACAGCAGTTGGAGGGAGAGTATGGCTCTTGGAAATTTTGAAGCAATCACTGTTTAAAGTTCATGGAAAATTCACTAAATCATTGTTTTGAGATTTGGGTTTCATATACCTTGTACCTCTCCTTCTTTACAGATCCTTAATGAAGACATTTAAGGAGGCAAAAAGGGATCAAAATGCGTTAGTTTTACTACTGGTCAAGTCAAACTGGAGGATATGGCTGGGCTTTCCATCTCCTTCTAAGAATCCAAACTGCAGGAGCCCAATTTATCTTCTCAGGAGTAGGCAGAAAGGCTGGACTACACAGCAGACACCTGATGGCTCTGGGCAAGAGGCAGCTAAGCCTGGACAATAAGGCAATCTAAGTGCCCTGGAGCCCCACCCAGCCCTGTTACCTTGGCCCGGCCTGTATTTTCACCATGCTCAGCTCTCATCACTCTCACCAAACAACACACACACAACACACACATTCTGCTGTGCCAAGTACAGGAAAAATCTCGCTTTTGATGACCAGGAGGCATTATTGATTCTATGGGAATTCTATTTTAATTAAAGAAAAAAGTTCTTTCATTGCAAATACTTCCAGTTCCACAGCAGATTCTTGGCAGAAGTGTGTCACATGGAAAATCAACTGATTCTGCATATCCACGGTTAAAAGAATGATTTAAATAGCAGTGGAAAAAACAGTAACAACATTAACAAAACAGAATAAATTGTATTCTATATTACATTTATTATGCAAAGTGAGATGCAAAAAAATAATATTCTAAATTTTTTGAGGGTAAAACTAAGTCGTTAGTTGAATTTAGGAATTTTAAGCATCCATTCAAAAATCAAATCCAAATTGAAGGTGTAAGTATATGTAATTCCAAAAGCTTTCTCCACCTTTGTATGAATTATAACATTTCTTCTTTTGTCTAGGAAGTTAAGTTTATTGGTCAATATCTGGAGGATGAGAACTTTCTTAAATGATTTATGACATTTGTATATAAACATTATAAAAAACATAACTTTAGATTTTAATATTGATATATTCATAAATGGACTTTCCATTTTAAATATTTTTGTCTTCAGTGATTTCATATTATACTATACTTTTGATCCTTCTCAGCTGAGAATTGACACACATAATTGATTCTCTTATTGAAAGTTATCCTTTTTCTGGGTATTATTTAAATTAATATACACCTTTCAAAAATAATCACATAAGTTTATCTTTTAAGCAACAGTAAGTATTGACAAACATCAAGATTTCAGGTATGCTACACTTATAAACATGTATACTTTTAGCAGTTAAAAAACACTGCCACTCTATTTGTAATCGTAGTGTTCTTATAGCTGGTTAATTTTTATTTTTATTTAATATAGAAAGATGGCACATTGATTCTCTAAAACATGAATATGTATTTAAATGTTATTCTTAACTTTCTACTGAGAAGTGGTTGTTTGTACTTTGCCAGATGGAATTCTCTATCAAGGGGTGATTCTGGTACTTTTTGTAGATGGAGTCTTGCCCTGTCTTCCTGGCTGGAGGGCAATGGCATGATCTTGACTCACTGCAACCTCCGCCTCCTGGGTTCAAGCGATTCTCTGGCCTCAGCCTCCTGAGCAGCTGGGATTACAGGCACACATGCCCAGCTAATTTTTGTATTTTTATAGAGACAGGGGTTTTGCCATGTTCGCCAGGCTGGTCTTGAACTCCTGACCTCAGGTGATCCACCCGTCTTGGCCTCCCAAAGTGCTGGGATTACAGGCATGAGCCACTGCGCCTGGCTTCCATTCATATTTTCAATCCAATACCCAACCAACATAATTTTTAGTGTCAAGGAATCAGGGTCAAATTGCATTAGTTGTGATAACCAGATCAAACTTTTTGATCCCTAATAGAACATTTCCTTTGAGAAAAAATGAGATGAATTTGAATAATAGCAATTCACTTGTTGGAACTTTGATAAGCTGACCAACCTTGTCCAGAGACACTTGCCAGCTAATGATTCTAACATGTTACCTAGTCCACACAGTATCTTCTATTACTGAGAATACTTTTTATTTGAGTCCATCTTAAGGAACTCAAGATATGAGGCAATTTAAGTGCCCTGGAACCCCCCGCCCCCCACCAAGCGTTCATTGCTCATACCCTATTATCTCACTAGCATCATCTGCACTTTTTTTTTTTCATTTAAATCTTTGACTTCTCTTTGGTGTTGGTAAACATAGTTTTGCTGAGCTCAAAAGAAGAATGCCTGTAATGATATCCACTTTGAGTCATTGTACATGCTTGAAATCTAGGGATCTATCTCCAAAAAATGTAAGGCTTTTATTGGTTTGTGCAAATCAACACGTTGATACATGTCTAAAAGGAGACTCATTGGTTTTCACCACTGTTTGCCATTTCCAGATATAAAATTAGGTGCTTAAGGAACAGCATTAATTCTCTGTAACTACTCATGTAACAGTCTGTGTTTCACATGCCTTGGGAGCCCGATTTTTCTTAGCACAAAATCTGCTACAAGGGAGTAACACCATCAAGTGAGGGGCATCTAATACAATATTAATATTTGTAAAACAGAGAAGTCATGGAAAGATGTAGCTTTCAATTAGTTGTTTTAATTGGCGATTTATTTGAATATAATAGTATAAATAAAATGCATTACGTGTGCATATATATGTGGATAAGCTATTTACATTTTTATGTGTAGAAATGAAATTATATATTGACTAGCCCTTTCGAGGCTTTTGAACAACCATTTCATCTTCCCCCTTTCCTGCAACTGCTTTGAGGATTTAGATAATTCATACAAGGTATGTACACAATCACACCCATAGTATGTACATCCTGATCACACACTTAACACAGAGAGGATGTGTGAGGAATGTAAATCATCCCAGTGGTCAAAGAACTGACCTTACCTGTGACTAATGGCATGGTTAATTAGCCCTGGCATATTTAATAATATGCCAATGTACTGATTACTATATTCAGCCTTTGTGATAATTATGTTACCTACTCAAGGAGATGATAAAAAAACAAAACAAATAAAACAGCCCTTTCTGACCTTCAAAAATAAAAGAACAAATTCTGTTACTGAATACATGTGGACACTTTTGTTGGCTTTTTCACGTATGTACATGTGCCTACCTGATGATAGAAATTGGCCTTTAAATGGGATACAACAAGTTATCTTTTTCTACACATAAAAATAGAAAACTGATCACTCAGACTGTACACACTCACAGAATGTATTGACATACCACAACCAGCTACAGTATTATGCACAACATATTGTTCACACATTAGGACAGCAGAGATAAACACATTTAGAAATTTAGTAATTGCTAGTATATATTTTTCTTGTTTTCAGGCTGTGTTGACCTTTCTCAACCTCAATAAAAGATATCTCTAGGGGCCCTTAAAATAAGAATTATTCTCTCCTCTCCTCTAGGGATTGGAGAGTATGATTATAATACTGCAATCTCCTGATATACCAGCATCATTTTAAGACATGATGAAAAACATTAGGAAAAGTAAGTTACTTAAAGAAGTGATCTAAAATAAATGTTAAGGAATCTAAAATCATTAAGGATGCCAATTAACATGAGTAAGCCCTTTCTACTCATTTTATATAGTTTGCTCTATACACAGCCTTCACATGTTATTAAAAGCAATGCTATGAATCAAGAAAAATTATTTAACTGCTAGAGAGTTTTTCTAAAGAGACACAATTTTTAAAGCAACAAACAACACCACTAGCAGTGATGTCAAAAAACAAGCTATAATTTTTGCCTCAGAAATAAATGGATGACATTGTCTTAGTTAAGAGATCAAGAAAGTTGTTAGCATTTCTCTCCCATTTAATTCTTTTTAACTTGTTTAAATCACTGGGGTATCCAATCATAATTATCACCACACTGGTTGATCATCAGTATCTTTTTCTGAAGTGTAAAATACGAGATTTTTATTCCTACTATTTTGCAGCCAATTAATTTTGAGCTTGGATCAGAAAGATACTTGATAAAGAGTTAGCATTTAGAAGTGCTCATCTGGAACATCATTTTATGTAAGGCATCATTTGAAGCCTCTTTGGATACAAGTACTCATGTTTTAGTGATTTTACATTGGGGAGCCCATTTTTTTTTTTTTTTCACAGCTAAAGCTGGTAATCCTCTGGGCAGAGTTAATTGAATTGCTTTCTACATTCTAGTGTCCAGAAAGAGTAATTACCATAAGTTTAAAGTCTCCATTTCAACAAAACTTCTGGTTGGAGCTGTCTTGAGTTTTAAGCCAGCAAGACTTTGAGTGGTTCCTCTTTTGTCTTGGCTAGCACAAAAACAGGGATGCCAACTGTATTCTTACGAATGATCACTAGTGTTGTACTTCTTTATGAAGCTTCCAAACAAGTTTTTCTAGGAAGAAAGCAGAAACTATGCCTTCACTTATTTTGTCCTGTGGGTTACAGTCAGTCTTCATAAAGCAAACCATCATTATATAAAGGTGTGCCCATAATAGATGCATTTGCTGGTATAACTGCCTCTTTTTGGCACATTATTGCTTGGCTTTAATTTCATATTCAACAGTCTTTATTCTCATGATAAGTATCTGAGATACTTGGGTCTTAAAAAAAACTTGTAAATTACACCTTGTTGCACCATTCTGGCCACCACAAGTCATTTCACCAAGGTCCATGGTTATTTGAATGTTCTTTATAATTATCATCACTTTGATTTACTCAATAGCCAAAAGTAATGTTTCAGGATTATTTGTTGCTGCTATCTACACATATATACAGATGTACTGGATTTACTTTGAGAGAGGTTATTTGGTTGTGGAAAGTGAGTAGTTTAGCTGGTGACTGTTCACAGTAAAAATAGCTGTAATGACCTCTGGCAGATGTCACTGATCACTTGGGAGACAGAATTTTTCCACTTCAATCAATCTTCAGTTATGTTCTTGGTCATTGCAACCCAAGCTTATTTGATTTCTGCAGCCAAGGAGAATTGTTTTCTTTCCAAGAGTAGGATAAAGTTCATGGAAATCTGTTTCAGTATTTACAAGACCATTTTTTCCCCTG
The DNA here is from genome assembly GCF_001604975.1 of Cebus imitator. Taxonomy (NCBI): domain Eukaryota; kingdom Metazoa; phylum Chordata; class Mammalia; order Primates; family Cebidae; genus Cebus; species Cebus imitator. The sequence goes on along the minus strand of NW_016107492.1, from coordinate 316,931 downwards.
TTTGCAAAAATGTCTAAAATATTGTAGACATCCTTAAGCCCATGTATCTGCACAGATGACATTAGTAATTACTCAGCCAGTTGAAGAATTTCATTAAGAAGGATATCGTTACAAGGATGGACAGGAGATTCAGCATATTGCCTGTTATTTGCCAGGTGGCAGCAGCTGACCCAAATTTGGAGAGAATCAACCACAAAGGGCCACGCACAACATCAAGAAGCATTGCTAGCAGCAAACAAAATGCTCAGATACATATGTAAAATAACAAACAAAGAAGGGGACGATTGACTTCTGAATTCACCATATAGACAAAAACGGTGTGGGGACAAGGTAGTCGGCTCACTTATCCAAGATACTGCTGAGTTCACTATTCTATCACAAAGGGAAATTCACAGGCCTTATTTCTCAAACACCACTAGAACAAAACAGGAGGGAGTAAACAGCATCATCTTCATGACAGCATTACAGATAATTAGTAAATCAGGCAGGTAGAGGTCTACACAAGGCTACAAGTCCCCAGTTTTCAATAAAAACACATATACATATGTGCAAACCTTATCCTAATGTATTGTTTTTCCTTATACTGATTCATAAAAGTAGACAAGGGATATGGTGAATTATGTGCTACTAGAAGTAGACAAAATTTTAAACATTTGGCACAATATATAGGAAGAAGAGAAGACACACATTTCTCACATTTCGGCAGCAAAACAGCAACAAAGTCAATGCAGCAAAGGCCAAACAATTTATATTAACAGCACACTTGCATGTATCCTCTGTAAACACATTTGAAAGTCACATCATACTCTGTTCTTGGTATGATATATACAGGGATTCCCAGAATGACAGGCACTTCCAGAAATGAGAGGAAAAAACATTAGTATAAGCTAGGAACGGCGAAACCTCAATATGCTGGAATACAAACGAATGCTATTTTCCTCTTCTGCTTTCTACTTTAAGACAGCAAGCTCCTATTAATTTGATTCCGAAATCCAGCCTCTAAGGTATATGTTACACATGCATATTCAGTCCAATTTATTTCAATTTTGATGTTTAACCTTATAACACGATGAACACTGATATTCAAAACAGTATCAGAGAATTCTCAAGATTAAAAAATTATCAAAGATCAAATTACATTCAATATAGGTGAACTTATCAAGGTAGGAAACATACTAACACATTTGATAAATATTTCATTTCAGACGCGAACAAAAAGGTTTCTGGTTAACCTTGACTTAACAGGGTGTTCAGCTTTTGCCACTGACCCAAAGCACAAAGGTTAATCAGTATTTTACTCTATGTAAAGTAGTTGGTCGGTAGTATTCAAAGTCAATAATCCAGAAACACATAATTAGAAAAGCATTCAAGATAAACATGACAGCTGAAGCTGTGACATTTTTCTCATGATCATAAAAATAGAACAATCAATCAACCTTTAAATTCAAAATTTTTTCGTATTCACTTGTTAATTGGTATAGCATCTTAATATTTTAAATGTTGAACTGTCTTTCAGGCATGGAGTTCATCTTTTTACTACTGGTTTAAGGAATGTTTCTTATTTCTTGATTTAATAAAATATATCCTCTCTATATTTCAAAAATAAAAATGCATGAAAAAGAACCAAATTATATCTAAAATAAATGAAGGGAAAAACCAAATAACTTTCAACCCAAAGTGTGTCATGCAGGTAAAGTAAGGAAAAAACTGAGCAAGTTCAAAGAGTCTGCCATAAAAACTGTCTTGCAACTTAATTTTTGAATGAACCTTAGGTTTCACAAGTAAGGAATACTAAACACCTAATGCTATGTCACAGATGGATGTGAAGGAAAATTCTTAAATAAGGTTTTATTGTGAGAGTAACTTAGGGTAGGTATCACAATATAAAAATGCTGCTGTCTTGAATAGGTCCCTATCTTATTTATCCATCTGAAGATATATTTCTGTTATTGTCCTAAAAGCTGTTAGTTCTATAGGATTTAATGAGCAACAAAACAAACAATATTTTGTAATATTTTGTGATAATTTTTTGAGTGTTGTAGAAGTAAAGAATTTGGTTCTAGCACCAAAGAAAACCAGTTAAACTTAGTGCATTAAACAAATTTTCTTAAAGTTTTGAGTGGCATAACCACAACAGCAAATCTAGCAATTCTGATATATTTAATGTGAGACAAATGTCTACAACTCTGTCAGGCCTCTGCCTCATTTAACTGTTTACAAATCATGTGGTTATTCTAAAGTTGTGAAAATAAATATTATTACCAGATGCAAAATTCCTTTTTCTTGCCTATTTTAATGCAGGGACAGCCTGTTCTAGCCACTTCACAGCAGAGGATTACCTGGGGCCCACCCATCTGGACTAGGCATTGTTGACAGCTGCTACTGTGTACACAGGCTGTACTCTGTGTATACGCAGCATGTATGCCCACGTGGGAGGGAGACGCCAGTGAGCGGAAGCCAGCAGAGAGGTCTATGTTCTGGCAGAGGCATCCAAGACAGACGTGACACAAACACGGCTACAAATGGGTATGTAAGGCCCAAGCAGAGAATTTTAGGCTAAATCTCTAATCATTAATAGTAATTTGCTTGGTAATTTGATGGCAGTTTTGACATTACATAGTATTCTTAATAGATACCAACCAGTAAGAAACTGAAAAATGTGCCTTATTAAAAAATTCCTCCTAAGTTCCAAATAGAACAACTATAACAACTCTCAGGCTCTGAGAATACTGGTTCACTAATGCAAGCTTTGTCTACAGTTAAATTGCTTCAAAATAAATCAAAGTCTTTTTATTAATTTAGGTTGTGCCGGGTGTAGTTTGTGCTGTTCAAGTTCAGGAATGATTTTTTTCCCTGCATATGTTCAGAATGTGCAAAGCAGAATTAAAGTGAAAAAAGCCAGAACAGATAGTGTCAATTGACTGTACCCACGGGACACATGAGTCTCTGGAGAGAATACTCATGGTTAGGTACTCTTTTCTAGCTCATCATGGGGAATGAGTTCAGAGAAGGCAATTGGTTTCTCTCCAGCATCTAAGTCTGGTTTTCTAAATGCCAAATGGAGACCAGCACTCTCCCGACAACGTCTGCAGGAAGGGAAGCCTTCCCAGGGCCGTTGTTCGTTCCTTCTTTCCACACTGCCCCCTCAAGCCACTGCTGCTCATCCAGGCCAGTGCCTTTGAGGATACTCGTGTGTCTTGGAACATGCTTCTCTTCTGGAGACATGTGAGGTCTGAGGTCAGACAGGTGCCTATGTTCCCAAGGAGCATATTCCACCCAAAGCACAAGTCATGTTTTTGTAAAGGCCTCTTCTTTCATTGGGTTTGAAGAATATGAAGGATATTTCTCTTAAAATCAATAAGCTTGCTGAAGTTATCTTTTTACTCCAGAGTATACACTTAAGCAATTAGATGATAGTCTATGTACAAAAACTGAAAAGGAGCTCACGTTCTAATTTGGTGTTGACTACATTTGCTATTGGAAGTTACTGCACCCAATTAAAAATAATCACAAATTGCATCCTGTTTACAGAAGTCTAAATTAAATATTGTTTTTGTTACTTATGAGGTTTTTATCATCACAGAAAAAGCTGTGTTTGGTAATCTGCTATTTATAGTTCCTTACCAGAATCTTAGCATCCTCAGTAGAATATCACTGGAGAACACTTGTACAATATCAATTTAGTATTATCCCTAATTCGATGACTCTTTCAAGAATTCAGTCCCATGTACTTCCTCTAGGGCAAGAAAATATGAATATGTCTGGTCAGAATCACAAAGATGCACCTTTCCTTCAGTGCAGGAAAATGTGTCTATATAAATCCATGTTTAATGTAGGCAGTTTTCACATTCAAAAGCTTAGCTAATATTCCTAATGTAACTTTCTTATATTTATTAACAGCTGTAAGAAGCTTTATACAAAGGTTGTCTGCAGATGTTTACAAACATTAAATCACAGTTGGTATATTTAATGTTATCTGGCCTAGGAATGAATCAAATTTTTTCTCAATTTTTTTTCATTATGATTCTTATCATCTATTTAAAATTTGTGTGGTTACAGTATTATTATTGCAATAGAACTAGAAATTATAACAATGTTTTTTGCCAATAGTGTTTTTGCTACTTTCAATATGAAGCAGGGATTTTAATGGAAATACTATTGTGTGATTAACTGAGGCAGTAATACAAAATGATACATGTATAATAATATAATAATAATGCTCTCTCTATGAGCAATATCATATTTTTAAAAACCCAGTGAGTATTATTTTCAATTAATTAAGATTGCAAACCTTCAGTGAAGCGTGTTTCTCTTCTCTTGTTCCTTCTTTCAAATTGAAATGACATTTTTGTTTATAGAGCTCTAGGTCAATTTTTAATAGCAATTTCTTACAGTGAATACTTGCTTTTCCTTCCTGGTCTTGCAAAAAAAAAAAAAAAAAAAAAAAACAACTAAGCAAGCTTTGACACAGAGGGACACTTGTGAATACCATAAATTTATACAAAAACTCCCATAAATATTTCCTTTCAGTCTAACACAGAAGAAGGCGCAGGACGGACGCAGCAGTTGGGGCGTCGGAAGTTCTGCAGCATGGCCTGGAAAACACTGTGCTGCCTTCCTTTGAGCTTCTTATTTGAAGAAGTATCTGAGGAGATGGATCTCCGGGTCTGGCTATTTTGAGTTTTGATTAATTTCTCATGTTCCCTGATTTGTCTTTGTAAATGGTTCTGGATTGCGATTCCCAGGGACTCTGCGTCCAAGGAAGCACCGTACACTTCCCAGGTCATTCCCTGCTCATCCCACACCACGTCCCTGACACGCTTGGACTGTTTCAGCTGGAGCTTAGAGTCCGCGCCAAGCTGCTTTTTCTTCTCTCCCGAAGTGAGTCCCACCTGAGCAGCAGCTGCTGTCACATTTAACTTCTGCTCCTTGAGGAACTCGCTGACGCGGCTGGGCCTGCGGGGGCTGGCTTTGACGGAGCGAGATGGTGTCTTCTTGCTCGAACCTGGGCTGGAGTCACTCATGGGATCAGACGGCAGGCTCAGGCTTGTGGCTGTCTTGGTCTGTCTGTCTTCTTCTAAGGTGCTCTCCTGGTTGTTCCTAATTGGGGAGGGTGTAGGATTAGCAGCTGATTCTGTGCCTCCACTTTCTTGAGATTTAGGATTGAGCAGCCGGGTTTTGGCGTCCGGGGTTTCGGTGCCAGTGGATTCTTTTTCTTTTACCATCTGAGGAGATGCAGGCTTCTTTTCCCTTGCATCTCCTTTATTCGTGGGCTCCAAGCTTCCAGAATGGTCAGCTTTGCCGGTAAAGCCACAAGAGTCAGATAGTTTGCAACCTGACTCTGTTTTGTGGCCATTTGTGGTCTTCTCTGCAAACTCAGACTGCCTGGTTTCAAATTTTCCCAATCCATAACTTGTTTCAGCTTGACTGGATGCACTGACAGAAATCTGGTCAAGGGGGCTAGATTTCAGGGAGCTAGAATTAGTACCTGCAAGCTTTTTGGAAGTTGATTCTTCCCTCATTGGACTCATTCCTGCTAACCTCCCATCTTCTTTAAACGTATCCTGGGCATTACTGGAGGCCAGACTGATTGATGAGGTTTTAAGGACCTCATCTGGTAAGCTCACTAGTTTATTTTCCTGTTGGAAGGCTGTAGAAACAGTTGCTGCTTCCTGAATGTGTACCCGTGGCATGATGGCAGGGCACTGACGGGATTCCTGGGGGGCTAGCGTGCTATCAGAGAGCTCCAGTGTGTGGCTCCCACTGCTGTGGCAAATGACACGCAGCTGCTCTTGCTCGAAATGCTCAGGAGCAGGGCTTTCCTTCAGGAATGCTGTGAGGATACTGGGGCTGGTGGAGACCGATCTGCTCTCCACACTTGCCACTGCCTGTACCTCTGCATCTTGCCAAGCCCTGCTGGGAGCTTCCTTGATCTCACTTTCAGTTTGGTTGGTCATCGTACTGGCTTCTTTGAACCTTGACATCTGATGCTGTGCTGGGAGCAGCACCTTCCCTGGACCTGGAGGGCATGCCGAAGGTTTGCTAGTGACAGGGGATGGTTGAGGTGTCACTGAAGTTGTGCCCTGGGGGCCTGAGGCAGTGACAGTGGGCTGCATGTTCTCTGAACATCCAGATTCTCTAGTTAGAGGTTTATAGGATCTCATTTCAGAGTCAAAGTTGGCTCCCTGCCTTTCCTGTTCAGGTCCGCCTGCAGGAGAGGATGAATGACTGACCACCTGGGCTGCTGTCACTGGAGTCTGCACTGTTTCCTGGATTGCTTCTGGAGAAGGAAATTCACAGGACACCTGATCTTTGCTGCTACTGAGGATGTCTCCCACAGGACAACTTGGTTTCTCAGATTGCTCTCTATTTGAGGTTCTCTGTGATCTCATCAGGGAATCTTCAGGCGTGGATGAGGTGATGGCATTGGGCTGATCACCTGGGATGGACTGGTGGGTGTGCTGATTGGCTGGCATTGTCATTGGTGTGTATATAAGATCCCTTTCTGCTGCAGAACTTGCAGCTGGTGCTGCAGGCTGGCTGCTCCCTGGCAGCTGGGGATTGCCTGGAGAGTTGAATGTGGCAGAAGCTTTCTCCACTTCATTGAAGACACCAGGAGAAGACATATCTGGCTGGGTGGTCTCATGTTCACAAACCTGCATCAGGGCTTCAGCAGCTGCCCTGAGGCTGAGGTCTTCTTCTGCAGGGGTACCAGAAAAGCCATTGGCATTCTTACACAGGAGAGCTGGTGGATGCTGAGGTGAGGCAGCCTGCAGCTCTCCTAGATCCTCTTCTTTTCCGGAAGCTGCAATCAAGGAAGTCTTAGCTGATCTCAGAGGGTCAGGTACAGTCCCCATGGAATTTCTCTTCAGGAGCACTCCAGAGCTCTCTCTTAAGTAGTGTTCCCACTGGTGGGGGAGGAGTGATGCAGTCAGTGCTCAGAGTATTGACACGGTCAGGGTTTATTCCTCTGAAGAGCCAGTCTGTGAATCAAGGAAACAGCATCATTAATACAGTATGTCACTTAAGGATTGAAAAAAATACCAAACTGTCATTTTTATAAGAGCATATTAAAAACTTTTCTTCCCATATCTGCTGATATAAAAATAGACTGGTGGAGAGAACAAAAAATAAATAAAAATAGACTTCGGAAAAAAGGGTTTGAAAACAATTATAATTACAAAAATATTATTTTGCCATATTAGTTTCTACTTGCATCCTACTAATGTCTAGCAAACAGGTTTCTCATGTATCTACCTAAGTTTGCTAACTACCTCAAAAGTTATTGGTGTAATTTGATGTAGCAGATGTCAGAAAATCCTGTAAAGTCACTCTCATTAAATCAATACGTAAGCATTGAAATAGACATAAACAGATATGCGAAATAGGAAACCTAGGGATAGATCCAAATATAAACGGGGATTTAATCTATGACAAAAGAGGCATTGCAATTTGGTGGTGAAAAGCTGAGTTCTTTCATAGAAGGAACTGGCAAACTTTATTCATCTGGAAGAAAAGAAAAGTAGATCTTAATATTTACCAATTCCAAAAATAAATCCTAGGTGGATATAGGTGGATTAAAGGTTAAAATAGAAAATAAATAAATAAAATCACATAAGAAAACCTAGGAATCATAAATGTAATCTAGGGACAGGTGAGCTAGGCTTTTTCTGAGAAGGCAAATACACTGTAAGAGAAAACATAAACATAGGCGACTACAATTTGAAACCTGAATTTTATGGCATGACAAAAGATGCCATAAAAAATACAAGATATTTGGGGGAAATAAAAAGTGTATAACCCTATAGGACAGGCAAAAATACCTAAAATATAGCAGAAGCTCTTAAATATTTACAAGGTGACTAAATAACCCATTGAAAAAATGGATTATGAATATAAAAACATAGTTTACAAGGTATTCAAATAACCATCGAGCTTATGGAAAGACGATCAAATTCATTTGTAGTCAAATAATGCAAATAAAGTAACAATACAATTTTACTTCACACCAATTGCATCTGCAAAACTTAAACAAAATAGACTTTCAATAGTAAGGCCTAGGGAGACCTAGCAAAAGTATTTTGATTTTGTAGGTGCAAATAAATATGTATAATTACAGTTTTCTTATGGAGGTAGTTTAGTTTTTAAAATGAAAAATACACATTTCCTCGACCCAGTGATACCAACTCTATCAACAGAAATAAAAACACCAGCATATATGAATACAGGGATGTTTCCTGAAGTACTATTTGTAGAAGAAAAACAGACTAGTCTTTATAAATAGGGGGAATGATAGGATAAGTCATGACATACGTCAACTACAGAATATTATGCAACCAGTAAAGTAAATAATTTGGCTATAACTTTTCACATGGAAGAGATTTTCTCAAGATATGACTGAATGAGAAAAACAAGGTTCAGAAAACAGTATATGCATTTTCATTTTTGTAAAACAATGATGTAAAACACTACATATGTATGCACACAGACATGCACACACACACAGATACGTTTGTGTACAGTTACATAAATTCTAAAAACATTTGGCATGAGACATATTAGGCGTTAAATACAGGGGGAGTGATAAGTTGGGGACAAAAGGGGAGATGAAAGTACCCAAAGGTGGAGAAATGTTGAATCTAAAATATCTGATATTATTTAGGGCATATGATTATGTAAAATTGTATGCGTGTGTTTAGGTATAAATATTTTTTTTCTTTTGAGACAGGGTCTTGCTCTGTCACCTAGGCTGGAGTTTAGGAATACAGTCATGGCTCACTGCAGCCTCAACATCCCAGGCTCAAGCTATCTTCCCACCGCAGCCTCCCAAGTAGCTGGGACTGCAGGTGCATGCCACCATACTCAGCTAATTTTTAAATTTTTTTTTGTTTGTTTGTAGAGACAGGGTCTTGCCCAGGCTAGTCTTGAACTCCTGGACTCAAATCATCCTCCTGCCTCAGTTTCTGAAAGTGCTAGGATTATAGGTGTAAGCCCATGCACCTGGCCTGTATGCATTTTTTAGAAAGGATAACTAAACATTAGGTCATGTGGATAAAGCAATGGATCTGAAATTAGTGGATGACTGTGTTTTAATATTTATCATTAATAAGCCATGTTACCTCAGGCTAATCACTTAATCTTTCTGAACCCCAAACTAACTCATTGGCAAAATCAATTAAATAATATCTAAGGATCCTTCCAGCTCCAAAATTCAAGGATTCCACTTCTTTGCACACGATGAATAATACATCAAACTGTTGAGTCTTCACTCAGGCTACGAAGTGTCAAAATAAGGCAAAATCAAATCCAGCTGGGCTCAGGTTTTGAAAATACAGAATTTTATCTTTTAGTTCAATGTAATCCAGCTGATTTACTATTACATAAAATCTAACAATAAATGGAGTGTATTTTCTCCTCTAAACAAGCTCTTCCTTCTAACTTCATTCTTTATGTCAATGGGTTTAATAATTTCCCATCCCTGGTCTGAACTGCTTTCTGCTCAAACCATTTCTCTAGGTTTCTATTCTATTTCTTCCTTACGCCAGTCTCCTGTTGCAAAATCACTTGCTGTGCCCCAGTCTTTCACTGTCTTTTGCATTTGTATTTATTATACTTTTCCTCCCACTGTCTGCCCTCCTCATCCTCAAAAAGCCTACCCATTCTCCAAGGCCCCACTTAAATCTCATTTTTTTCTGAAGCCCTTTAAAGCCTTCTTTTTTTTTTTTTTTGAGAAAGAGTTTTGCTCTTGTTACCCAGGCTGGAGTGCAATGGCGCGATCTCGGCTCACCGCAACCTCCGCCTCCCGGGTTCAGGCAATTCTCCTGCCCCAGCCTCCTGAGTCGCTGGGATTACAGGCATGCGCCACCATGCCCAGCTAATTTTTTGTATTTTTAGTAGAGACGGGGTTTCACCATGTTGACCAGGATGGTCTCGATCTCTTGACCTCGTGATCCGCCCGCCTCGGCCTCCCACAGTGCTGGGATTACAGGCTTGAGCCACCGCGCCCGGCCCTTCAAGTCATGAAGTTTCTCAAAAAAAAAAAAAAAAAAAAAAAGAAAACTCCCACAGGTTGGTTGGTCATCTGTGTCCTTTGTATTATTCTTTTCAGGCACTGTTTTTGCACCATTGTTACTTACATAAATGCCTCATTTCTCCAAAAGTACGTCAAGCCCCAGAAGGAAAAGAAAGAAACCTGTTGATTCTTTTGTTGACTCCACAGGGCACAGTGCAGGGTCTTGTGCATAAAAACTTGTTAATTGATCCTGTTACTCTCCAACATGCCCATTATTGCAGCTCTGTCAAATGTCAAACTTACAGGAAAACTTAATTCATGGCATGAAAGGTTAATAAAAACACAATGTAAAAGAGTGCTTTTGGAAGTGACAAAATGGTGTTATCTTACTTATTAAACTTTATGTATCTGTAGTCCAGGTTTAGATGTTTAAAACCAAGAACGCTGGGCACCTGCTGTGAAAAGTTGGAAGGTCTCATAAAGACAGGAAGACAGAATATCCCCTGTGTTGTAAGGCTGATGCCAAGGAAGCTAGTTTGCCAAAGAGGGCTATAAAATATGAACAGCTCAAAGTTCGGCAACTGAAAGTTAAAAGATTTAGATGAAGATGACTTCATAAAAGTCTCAGAAGTCCATTGCATTTACTTTTATTTCCAACACACAGCTGTTTAACTTTGAAAGGGTGTTCTCTTTCATTTGCTTTGCTGATAGAGGTTTAATTGTCCATCAATTGAAGATTAAGAAGAAAAACCACCACATTGCTTGGCTAACACCTAGCACTTGAAATCTCTGGATTTATGCATAGATAACAAATCAACATTACTCTCCAACCTGTCTGCTAATGGAATTGTCACCGCATCTCCCCGAGCCCAGAAGACTCACCCAAGCTCTGAACCAACACTCCTTCCCTCCCTCACTAAATGGCAGAAATCTATAGGTTCCAGTAGGTCAGACAAATTGGACATTTAAAAAGTATAATTACTTGTTGGTTTAGAGTGGGGAGTATGTGTGTCTTGATCATCAACCAGAGTCCATTATGATAACAAAATTTAATAACTTGCACTAAAAATGAAGTGCAAATGGGTGGTCCCCAGACTGAATGAGTCCCTTCTACAGAAGGGTGTGATTGCATTACTGTGTGTGTGTGTGTGTGTGTGTGTGTGTGTGTGTGTGTGTGTGTCTAGTGTATGTCCTGCATGGTTTTCCTTTTTCCTTGTCCTCCTCTTTCCTTTCCCCTTTCGCGTCCCTTTCTTTTCCTCCTTTCTCTTTTTTTAAACTTTTTTTTAGGTTCAGGGGTAAATGTGCAGGTTTGTTATATAGGTAAACTCCTGTCACAGGGGCTTGCTGCACAGATCATTTCATCACCCAGGTATTAAGCCTAGTACCCATTAGTTAGTTTTTTTCTCACCCTCTCCGCCTCCCATCCTTCACCCTCTGATAGGCCCCAGTGTTGATTATTCTCCTCTGTGTGTCCATGTGTTCTCATCATTTCGCCTCCACTTAAAAGAGGACATGCAGTATTTGATTTTCTGTTCCTGAATCAGTTTGCTAAGGATAATGGCCTCCAGCTCCATCCATCTTCCTGCAAAGGACGTGAACTTATTCTGTTTTTATAGCTGCATAGTATTCCATGGTGTATATGTATCACGTTTTCTTTATCTGGTCTATCATTGTTGGGCATTGAGGTTGATTCCTGTCTTTGCTATTGTGAATAGTGCTGTGATGAACATACACATGCATGTGTCTTTATGACAGAATGATTTCTATTCCTTTGGTATGTACCCAGTAATGGGATTGCTGAGTTGAATGGTAGTTCTGTTTCTAGGTCTTTGAGGCATCGCCACACTGTTTTTCATAATGATTGAACTCTTTCCCTTTCCTTTCCCTCTTCCCTTCCCTTTCTTTTTCTTTTGAATTGAAGAGCTCTTTCATAAAAATCCAGATCTTTCTTGCTTCTATTTAAATATTGCAAGGTTTGCATTTTCAGATGGCCACAACTAGGTGGAGCTGAGAAGGACTGTTCCCCTTCCCCACTCCACTGCTTGGTGGTGTGGACTCTCTATGTGACCCATTCCCCACAAGTCCTGCTTCACTTGTTAACACTGCTCACCTGGAGTTGTGTGTGCAGCTGGGTTTGAATACCTTGCTCTAAGAGTACTGACAGAGTAGACTTCCCACTCTAATTTTCATGCCTCTGAGGGCAGTCTGACATTGTGTTTAAGAACATGGATTCTGGGGCAGACTCCTTGGATTAGAATATCAGTTCTACTACCTAGCTCTAGCTCTGTGTGCTTGGGCAAGGAACTTGACCTCTCAGGGCCCCAGTTTAATCTATAAACTGATGATAATAATAGTACTGCCTCATTGGGTTGTCATGAGGACTAGATTTGGCATTTAGAACAAACATCATCTTGGCACATATTAAGCACCATATAAGTGTTAGCCTCTTTTAGAAACCTTGATATTTTATCTGTGTGAAAGAAAGAGTTATTCTGACACTTCTTAAAATGGCAAGAAGACTTTATGCAGGACTTTTGTGATGGGAGTCAAGAGTACTGCAATAGGATGGAGAGATGGGACACAAATTCAAATACAACCGGAACAAGTAGAGATACATAGCCAAGGAGTGGGTTGAGGGGAGGCAGGCGTGTCACTGGATGTAAAATTACTAAGAGGAGACATCAAGTGAAGGGGGATTTCTGCTAAACCACTTAACAAGATTCTTGCTGAAAGCATGGTTGGCCAAAGGGATCAGATGTCAAGGGTGGGGAATTCTCTCTAAACTGGCTTAGCAAGATTCTTGCTAACGCTAGTCTCTGCAAAGGATGAACACAGAAGCCTAAGGTCACAACCTGGTTGAGAAGAGGGCTCAGCAAATAAGGATTTTCTTATAAGACTCTGTAACATTATAAATTCTTTCTGAACTGGGCAGAAATCACACAGAAGCTAATGGTACCTCTAAGTGAATTTATCTTTAATGGGAACTGTATCCTTGACAACAGACTCTTTTGGCACCTATCCTTAAAATCGTGAGCAAGACTTAAAGCCTTGTTCTGGCAATATAGCAAGACTGCAGGGCAAACATTATCCACCTTTTACGGGGAGGGAAACTGAGGCCCAGAGGCTAAGTAACCCACTCAAGGTGGAATACCTGTAATTCCTGTTGAACTGAATTTTAATGGTTGCTAATGCCTGGGCCCTTCCTATGCTACTTCCTTATTGACTATAACTCTGAGAAGAAAATGGAAAGAAAGAAAAAATCTTAAAATTGACATAGATATCTATATAGCTATATATACATATCTAGAGGAGAGGCAACCTTCTATTTGCAAATGATTTTCAATCCAGGGGTAGCCTACAATACCCACTACAGTGACACTCATAACTGGTCACCTTAGGAAAAGTCCAGCCAGCTCCTTGAAAACTGACACTGCTGCTGCCCATTCTGAAAATAGTGGTTCTGCTACTTTGCCACGCTGCCTATTTTCATAACAGACACCCACACTTAATAAGAGAGGCAGCAGGGAATCTCAGCCCTTTGTGACTTCTTCCAAAGCCACGCTGATGGGAAGAGCATTAAGCAGAAAGGATGGGGAGAGGCATGGCAGCCCTGGACCCACAGGAGGCTGATGCAATGCAGGTCATGGTGATAATCCTGTGGGCATCAATTACCTTTGCCCACTTCAGAACCGCTGCACTGCTAGAACAAGGGCTCCACTATGTTATCATGCCTCTTTAGTGACATTAAATAAGAGTTACCGGGACCTCGGTGAGCATCTTTCTTTCCAGCCATCTGAGCTGTTTTTAGTCATCAGATAGCTTATGCAAAGGCCCTTAGAGAACACCAAGGCAAAAAGTAAGAGATTACTAATCCTCAAGAAAAGAGTAAAGAAAAAGCATCATCTGGCATCCTATTCAATATGATCTAATTGCTCCCTTTAACTGGGAACTTTTGCCTAGATAATTTGCATTCTGAACCCAGCAGATTCTGCCAGTGCAGAGTTTTAAGGAAAGGTGATTCTATCCCAGGAAACACCCACAGGCTGGGAAGAGCAGTTCCTTCTTCTTTCATTAAAATTTATACCCTGGCATAACAGCTGCCTAAAATGCACTTTTCAAAGATACTAGCTGAAAAATTGTTTTGTTCCTTCAAACTGTGGCTAAAGCAAGTTAGAATGACTGAAAAGAAAGGAAGGCTGCTTTACCTCGTGCTACTAACAGTAGCATGTGGACTTTCAATGGTAGTGGTTACTTTAGTAAAAGGCTCCTGAGAAACAAGCTGCATCCCTTCTCCCCATCCAGTTTGTCTTTTCAACATTGTTCTAGAAAATCGAGTGCATGGCCTGTTATCTTACTGAATTCCATGGTAAGCAGGACTGGATAAAAACCAAGAGGTTAAAAAAAGGGGCTTTAAGAAGCATGATGACCCTATATGTACCCCCTCTTTTGTCAAATACAATTTGAGCAGATGGCTTCTAAATTCACAACAGACTAGAATCATGGGACAGCAAGCACTTATTTATTGCTTCTCTATTGCAGACACTATTCTGTATGTGAACTCTTTCACTCCTTAGAACGACTCTATGAGGATGGTCTTACTATGTGCCCTGCTTTGCAGATCGGGAATCTGAGGCAAGGTCACACCACTAGTGAGTTGTGTAGACCGAATTTAAATCCAGACCATCTGGTTCTTGAGTCCACATTGTTAACCAGTTTTACACAGGGGAGAGAAACCTTTTTTTATTTGTAATTTTTTTGTGGAGGCAAACTCAATGACTTGGGCAAGAAGCATCATCAGACAATAAGAACAGTAACAGAAAACTCAAAAAACATAGCAGTATAGGAACACTCCTTTAAACCCTATTGCTAATCCAAGCTAATAAAGGTCAATAAGGCAATACAGAGATCCCTGGTCTTCATAATGATTAATCCAATTTGGACATTTTAAGAGCCATTGCCTCTTCTGAGAAATTGATGAAAACCATGAACCCTCTAAAATCACATGCATGTACGTGTGCACACACATATTTGCAGATCATTTTAGGTTTACGCTTGGTGTTGAAGGGGAGGGAAAATTCTTTTTCCTCCTACCTTCCCAGGTTCTCTGGCTGGGGCCTTGAAAATCCAGGAAGGTAGTAGGATAAAGAGCTTTCCAGACGAAAGCCAGATTATCAAGAGAAAAGAATGTGACTGTATTTAATATAGGTTTTATGTAACATAGAAGCCTTCATAAAGAAATGAAGGTCTGTAGAAATGGTTAAACCTTTTTTGGAGATGGAGTCTCACTCTGTTGCCGGGCTGGTGTGCAGTGGCACAATCTTGGCTTACTGCAACCTCTGCCTCCTGGGTTCAAGCGATTCTCATGCTGGGATTACAGGCATGCACCACCACACCCAGCTAATTTTTATATTGTTAGTAGAGACGGGGTTTTACCATGTTGGCCAGGATAGTCTCGATCTCCTGACCTTATGATCTGCCTGCTTTGACCTCACAAAGTGTTGGGATCACAGGCCTGAGCCACTGCACCCCACGAAGCCTGAGCATTTTTATAATAGGGTTGATGAAGAGTGGAAAGTCATGGAAAAATGTGATAAGACAAATGGACAGGAGCTAAGAGTAGTAAACTGCGAGAAACTTAGCAAGGTCTGTTTTTTTGAATCCACTTGGATTCCCTCCTGGTATAGGGAAACCTCCTATACCTGAGGGTTTGCCCCTCGCATGAGGGTTTTATGGCCTGCTTTGTTGAGAAATGGGGGTCAGAGTCTCTCCTGTACTTGCCGTTTCCCAAATTCCTTCAGCTTAAAATACTCACTACGCCAAGGCACCCTATTTTGGGGTAGCGTATTCGGAGCCCTGTTGCTGGTCACCTTTCCAAGGCTGCACATCAGTATTCTTTCCTCTATGGCATTGCAAAAATGTCACAAAATAAAATTCACCTGCTCAAAGACTTGTTATGGAGCTCAAATGAAATAATCTAAGTTAAACACTTAGTATGCTGCTTAGAATATAACAATCATAAGTTATTATTTTTAAAAATTATTATTTTGGCATAATTTACCTATGGAGGCAGAAATTATGCAATATATTTTACAGACAGAGTCCATCTTACAGGACTTACTTACATTTAAATAAGTTTACTATATGTTCCCCCAAATCTCGATCTAAAGACTATCACTTGAAGAAGTAACATTTAGCTAACTTGAAAATTAACACCAAAATGAGCTTTATTCTTTTTCAATCAGGTGGGAGGAATAGACTTTTTTGGCTCATTTTCAGCAAAATTTTTTTTTAAAAAACTTGAACTCTTCTCCAGAAGAGATGATTAAAACATTTAGGTTTGTTATTTTTACCTTCTCTAATCAAGCTGAATCTTATCTACTTGGTTTGCCTGATAGATATTCAAATCTGAATATTTTCTTCTTTTGCAACTCAGCTTTGAAGGGCTTCAGTGCAACAGGACTCAGGGCTAAGTGGTGGTTAAACAACACGCTAATACAAGTAAACTAGGCAGCCTCCATTTGCATGTTTTTGAATCTGCATTTTAAAATCCTGTGCTAGATATGATCAAAGCTGCTCTGCATCCCAATTCTCTACAGGATATATTTAGCACCAGTAAAGTGCCACTCAGCCTTACAAACAAGTATTCTTGTCCTTGCTGCATTCCTGACCTTGCTGACCTTGCTGCCTTTTTCCCTGGCTACCACAGTGACCTCCTCTACCACCCCCAATCGTTCCAGGTTCTTATTAAAACAAGGCTTCCACTCCACTTGCTTGCCTTGCGGCAAAGGCATATTCCAAATGCAGAGGTGGATACCTAAGTGGGAGACCCCTGCTGCACTGTAACAGGCAGAGAGCTTATTGGTGATTTCTGCTTTTAGCTCACAGCAGACACCACCATGTCTTTTCTCTGGGTCTTTTTTTTTTTTTGAGATGGAGTCTCCCTCTGTTGCCCAGGCTGGAGGGCAGTGGGGCAATCTCGGCTCACTGCAACCTCCGTCTCCCGGGTTCAAGCAATTCTCCTGCCTCAGCCTCCTGAGTAGTTGGGATTACAGGCATGTGCCACCACACCCAGCTAATCTTTTTATATTTTTAGTAGAGATGGGGTTTCGCCATTTTGGCCAGGCTGGTCTCAAACTCCTGACCTCAGGTGATCCGCCGGCCTCATCCTCCCAAAGTGCTGTGATTACAGGCATGAGCCACCATGCCCGGCCCCACTTGGGTCTTTAATCACATTGGACAATGGAAAAATGTCTGATGGCAATATATATGCAGTGAAGAATTGATATGGAAAGGGAGTTGTTCACTGAGATGGTGTCTTGGGGCTCTTCGGCTCCTAGAGAGCACAGAGAAACCCAGAAAAAGGCAAAGTTGTGAAGTAGATTCACCAGTCTTGTGGTCTATACTGCTCTGTGCTGCCCTTTTGCTGTTTGCAAGGCAAACTAGGCTGCCCAAGAGAATCTGGGGTGCTCTGCTTTTGAGAATGAATAGCTTATTTTCTGGGGCCACGATCTTCAGATTTGGTCTGTCAGTTGTGATTTAAAAAGCGAGGGAGAGAAGGAAAGAACCCATCACTCTCTTGCTTTACAGTCTGTATAACACTAAGATAGGCATCGTGAGTACAGAAAGGCTTTGCTTGTTGCCCTTAAGGAGATGTCAATCTTCTTGAGGAGACAAGACAAATTCAGTCAGAAGCTATAAGTGAGGAAGAGTGTGTATAATTAAGTGACTTAATGCTGTGGTAATAAACTACTTTATAGATGTTCAAATCAGGGAAAAGGACAATATTTCTAATTCAATTGACGTTTCCTGGTATAGCTATCCTGTAGGCTAGAAAAAGTTGCTCCTATATGAGTCTAAAGAAAACATTTGAAATTAAGAGAAAGGTGAATTAGGTACGAGTAAAAAAGAATGGTCTTTGATTAAAGATAAAATAATCCCTTAAATCACATGAAGATAATCAAGAAATACTGTTGACATCCATTCATTCATTTAATAAGCTGACTGCCTTTTTTGTGCCAGATATTTAGTATCCAAATATAAAAATAAGATACACTTATGCCTCTGAGGAGCTCACACTTCCTGCATTAAATAGAATTAAAGTGTTGTAAAAGAAACAAAACACAACCCCCCCCCCCACAAATGTACTACAGAAGTAGAGAGGATTTGTCATTTTATTCAGCATAGATCTTAGAGTGGAGAATCCTAAGTTTTGTAAGATGTATTTAATATGATCAAGAGGAGCTAGATGTTAATCTAGGGCAGAGTTTCTCACCCTGGAACTATTGACATTTTGGACCAGATGACTTGCGGTGGGGAAGGGAAGAAGGGAGGGTTGTGGGATGCACCATAGGATGTTTAGCAGTGCAGCCCTGGCTTCCACTCCCTAGATGCCAGTAGTGCCCCTCCTCCAGCTGTGACAATCAAAAATGTCTCCAGACATTTCTGGGAGGACAAAATTGTCCCTGGTTGAGAGAACCACTGATTCAGGAAGTGAGCATATTCACCTTTGATAGAAATAAACATCCTTAGAATGAATGCCTGTGAATTGATGTAAGAGAACTTACTCCAGCTGGATATGACTTAATGATACTGTTTTCCGCTTTCAAGTCAAAGAGAGCGCTTCTCATACTCTACCTGCGAGAATGCAAATTAGTATAATTTCTATAAAGAACAATTTGGCAATGTGTATCAAAAATACCAGGTCGTATACACACTGACTCAGCAATTCCACTTTAGGTACTAATGTGAGTAAAATAAATAAATGTGCTAATGATATATGCACAAGGTTTTTCACTGCATGAAATAATAAAATATCAGAAGCAATTTAAATGCCCATTAATAAAGAGTTAGTTATAAAAATTATGCTACTTTCATGTAATGAATACTAAGCAGCTGTATTCAATATTGAGGAAGCTCTTTAAGAATTGATATGGGGCCGGGGAAAGTGGCTCAAACCTGTAATCCTAGGAGTTTGGGATGCTGGGGGCATGGATTACTTGAGCTTAGAAGTTCAAGACCAGCCTGGGCAACATGGTGAAACCCCGCCTCTACTAAAAATACAAAAAAAA
>NW_016107492.1:259182-297711 GCF_001604975.1 Cebus imitator | reverse complement strand
AAAAAAAAAAGAAAAAAGAATTGATATGAAATAATCTCCAAATACATTTTTAAGTAAAACAGCAACTAAAACCAAACAAAAACCCAATAATAATAATAAAACTTCAAGATACAGAGCATGTTTTGTATGCTACCATTTGTATTAAGAAGAGAAAAATGAGTATCTTTGCTTGTAGATATATACAATATTTCTGCAAAGATAAATAAAAAATTGCTATCAGAGAAGGAAAATGGTACCTGGGGGATAGAATGGATGGAAGATTTTTTTCACTTAATATCTTTTATTTTTGGAATTTTAAACTATATGAACTTATTACCTACTAAAAAATAATAAAACATTTAACACCTGGTGCTCCTCACCTAGGCAACACTGAGCAAGCATGTACTCTGAAGTTTCTCTATCAGTGATGACAGATTTGTGCTGGTCTACACTTCAGCACTCTTCCCATCTCCTCTTTGCTGTGCAGGGAGGTCAGCCTGGCCATGCAACTAAGGAAACCGTAATTTTCTTATCCATCTTGGTTATCTAAAAGCTCCAAGCTGGGTAATGTGAATATTTTTCCAAGTCAACAGCTAAGAAATGCTTTTTAAAGTAATGTCTGTTAGGCCACAAAATAAAAGTTTACTTAAGTTACTTTTCCCAGACTTTCTGACTCCTGTTTATTAGTTGATTTCTCCACCCTGCCCACCCTGGCGCCACTGTCCTTCCCATCTACTTTCCTGTTCCTGGTAGCTCTAGCGGTTGGTTTTCAAAGCATATATCCCTCAAACAATAAATCCAAAGATGACCTAAGACAAACAACTGAGAAATTAGGTCAAACATCAATAAAAGCGATTAAGAAAAAAATGCATTTATTTTTGTTTCTCTATATTTTGGGAATTGACTAAATGTCAAGATACAAAACTTGGAAAATATATTTTAATTGCCAGTTATTAAATCCACCTCTTCTGTCACTACTGGGCTTGAATGAATTTATCATATCTCACGAAAGCACAATATTCTACTAACTGGTCTCATTTAGTGAATGGGAAACACCCTCCACTTGCTGCTAATGTAACCTTTGTAAAACAAATATGCCACTTCTCTGTGCAGGAAAAAAAATGTTAATGATTCCCCATTCACCTAGAAATAAGATGTATACATTTTGGCACAATTTAAAAGATGTCCTTCACTATCTGATTCATTTCATTTTCTGATTGGTATGTTCTCTTATTGAGATAGCCAGGTGGGATGGGGGTCCCAGAGCATCTCCAACCAGCCTGTGCACTGGGAGGAATGTGCAGTGGGTGAAGCCTGCACCATCTGCAGCAGGGAGGAGCCTGGCCCCTCCTCTTCCTGGGTGAAACCTGGGATTCAAATGGTCGCTGGGCAGGAAGTGCTCTAGCAGGGACTCTGGCCTTGCGAGAGTCCCTGTTTCCCCCTTTTCTTCCTTTTCACTCAATAAAACCCGGTCTTAGTAACCATTCGAATTGTCTGTGAGCCTGAATTTTCATGGCTGTAGGGGAAAGAACCCCATCGTTAGCTGAACTATGTTAAGTCCTGCAACATTAGCAACATTTGTCAGATTCTATGTGTTATTTACATATCCGAAAACCAGCTTCAGAGAAGGATTATTGTCTTATTTTCCTCATTTTACGGATGAGGAAACTGAGGCCCAGAGAATTCCAGCTCATTAAAGGTGTGCATTTACTAAATGGCAGAGTTGAAATTCAAAACCTAGTCTGACTCCCAAACTCATGTTCTTAAGTGCCACTACTGTCTCCAAGAATACAAAATGTGAAATAAAGATGAACTCATGATGTATGTGGATAAAGAAAATGTAGACAAAAGGGCTACATTTTGAAAGCATTTTGAAAGGTAATTTTGCCCCAAGAGCTTTTCTGATGACACCAAACTGTAGCGATTGTTCCATTTCTCTTCTTCTGTATCAGTTTGTCGTTTTACCAAGCTCAGGACACTTTGCACATATTGCCTCTTCATATAGTTTGGATGTTTGTCTTTCCAAACCTCATGTTGAAACTTAATCTCCAATGTTGGAGGTGAGGCTAGTGAGATGTGTTTAGGTCATGGGGGTGGATCACTTAGGAATAGATTCATGTCCTCCCTTCAATATGAATGAGTTCTCTATTATTTCCCGTGAGAGCTGGTAGATACAAAGAGCCTGGCTCCTCCTCGCCCCTCTTGCTTCCTCTCTCCCCATTTGATTTCTGCACACGCTTTTTTTTTTTTTTTTTTTTTTGCCTTCTACCATGAGTGGAAGCAGCCTGCAGCCTTCCCCAGAAGCAGATACAGGTGCCAGGCTTTTTGTACAACCTGCAGAACCATGAGTGAAATAAATGTCTTTTCTTTACAAATTATCCAGCCTAAGGTATTCCTTTATAGCAACACAAACAGACTAAGCCTTATACTTGGTTCTGGCCACCTTCTATTCCCTGAATGCTTGGGGAAGAGGGTTCTAGGCAGAGGGTGCAGCTACAGTGCAAAGGCCCTATGCAGGAGCTCATGGGGAAGAGTGAGAAGTTCAGAATGGCAGCTGGCGCCAAGCAGGTGAGGACAGAACAAGGGGCAAGGTTAGAGACATAAGGTGGAGGGTCATGCAGGGCTTCTTTAAGTCTTGCTCATGTGTCCATTTTCAAAGAGGTTCCTGAAGACAAAACTATTGCGAAACGTCAAGCCCACTGACTTCTGCTTTCTGCCACTTCCAAAGCCCAGCTGAATTTACTTATGATTTTTTTTTCCATAACACTAATCACTTTCTAAAATACCAAAACATTTACCCATTTATTGTGAGCATTATATACGTAGTGTCTTCCCCTGCTGGAATGCAGAGGTTTCAAGGGGGCAAGATTTTGTCTTTTATTTTGGTCATTGATACCTAAAGTGCCTAGATCAAGTAGCAACCCATAATAAGCTCACAGCAAACATTTGTTGAATGGACACTGCCCTTTTTGTTTTAGCCTGCTTTTGTAGTATGCCACAGTTTTAATGATTTTCAGTTAGCTTTTACTAATTGCACTCAAGGATAGATTTTTCTCTGAGGACAATATAGATGAGGTAATCATAAACCTGGATGTTTTGGGGATAATTATAGTTCAAATACCAAGCAATAGTGCCACCATAAGTATTCTTATACTACCTTCAATTTTTACTTAAGATATGGTTTTAATATAAAGGGATCTTTATCAGTGTTTTGAGAGGCTAATTTAAATAATAAATTCTGTTCCTCTAAAGTTATCGCTGTGGAGACAGGAAATTTCTAATTCTATTTGTAGATAAGGTATATCTTATTTGGGGACTTGGAAGTAACTGATTACAATACTTTTTGTTTAAAATACTTTGGATAAAATGTAGCAATAAATACATTTTCAGAAAAATATCCCAAATTAAACAATATTCTTTCAAATTTGTTTTTCTAACCTAGGGAATACTTACTATATTTGCTCCTTGGATGTTTTCTGGAACATTTAAAACTTTGTGGTGAGTTACTAGGAACATATGCTGACCTTGCAGACTGCTATGCTTTAGTACAAAGCTAAACATTAAAATATTGCTTCCCTTCCAATAAAATTTCAGCTGATGATTATTTATTATACTACCCCATGAATTATTGGGCTTTCCTTCCTTCCTTGCACCCTTCCTTCCTTCCTTTTTTCCTTTCTTCCCTTGTGCCTCCTTATTTATGTTGGCATAGGCCTAATATAATTTATTTTCCAATATTTTATAACAGAATCAATATGCTGCTATTCATTACTTACTTTGTAACAATGTAATATAGTTTGCAGCTAAAATGATAATATATGGCAATATTTAAGCTGCTTCTTAGGAGAAGCTGAAATGCATGCAGGGGTGAGTTCCACCACATTATGTAATACCATATTCAGGTAAATTAACACAAAATGCTGTATTTTTGTGTATTTCATTTCAAAGGTTAAGAATAATGTTCAATTGTTGTAAGGGTGGATATAGTATTCTCAGTACTGATTATAGGAACACAAGTTGACCGATGGATTAAGAACATGACAAATATCTGTACCCTTTGAGGCAGTAATTCTACCCCTTGGAATCGAATTTAAGATAGTAAACAAAATAACTGGTTGGGGTTTGTGAACAATGAAGTTCACTGTAGGGTTATACAGAAGAAACTTGATCAATAACCTGCCCCTAACAGACAGACGAGCTTTCCATTTCCAAGGTGGGACTTACTGACGTGGCCATGACTCAAGGAATTGGCAGCTGGTGGGCCCCTCTCTGCAGGCCTGCCCAGTTGATAATTGGCAAGCCTTCCCATTGCTGATTATTGCATGAAGACCAGGAATAAGTAGCTCTTCAGAAACTTATGCATGCCACTTACTCTTGTTCTTGTCACCACATAATTTGACTACAATTATATAAAAAGGATGAAGCATGAGTGCAAAAAGTTTTCTTGTTCCTTTGAGATGAAGTTGAATGGTTTGGGAAAACTTGACAAAGATGGGTTGCTAAAACCAAGTTGCTATTGAATTAAGGGTGAGTGAGACAGCTGTAAAAGATAGGAAAATCACTGTAAACATCTAACATTCTTATTCTTAATTATGATTGCCTTGCTCCATTGTAACAAAATGGAAGCAGAAAAATATTGAGGTTCCATAGTGAGTTTCTGTAAGAAAGATGATCCAAAACTCCAATCAATGGATCCATTCTCAAAGAAGACCTCTGGCCTTATAAATGATTAGTGTGGGATACAAATTCACTAAATCGTTAGTGAATGACACAAATTCATGTTTTTTAATTTGAAAGAAAAATCTTAGGAATATATATGTCATTTTTATAATTCTTCATTTTTATTAATTTTTGATAAATTATATCAATAAATTGTGATGTTATAGGCTGCAAGAAATTTATATCCAACACAACATGTAAAGAAATATATATGTACAAAAAATATTAGAAGGAAGCAGACTAAGTGTCAGTTGGTTACTATATGGTGGGTTTATGGGTGATTTTTAAAATTATTCTTTTGTATTTGAAAAGCTCTGGAAACACAGTCTTATTTCCACTGTGTAAAATGTAGCAAATGTAAAGAAGAGTAAGACTGGGAAAACAAGACTCCTACCAGCTCGAGCCCCATAACCAAGAGGTTATCCATTTTATAATTCTTGTTAAACCTTCTGAGTTCACACTGCTAAGACTATCCATGGTGCAAAATTGAGAAGGATGTTCCTCTCTGCAATTTCACTTTTTGATCTTGTTTTATCTCAGTGCACTCTCTGGGTTTTCTAATATTACACCAGTTCTTACTTTGTTTAAACCAGTTCTACATGCAGGTATCAAGTATGTAATTAGGCTCTACTAGATATCTGGGAATAAATCTGGAATTCGACCTGCCTAATTGAGGTACTCTTATTATATGTGACTGCTTGATAGTATATAACCAGCTTTAGAAGTTTCACTGTCCCCCTGACATGGAGGCACATGACGCCTCTGGTTCAAAAGTATTAGAATGCCTTTTCTAGGGGTTGCTTATCACTGCTTTTCATTGATCCTTAACATTCTTTCTTTTCTGGGCCCCAGTCCATCTCTGGCTTCTGGTGTAAGCCATATAGATGCCACAGTTGTTTCTCTTTAACTTCTGATTTAGGATCTATTATCTCTTGTTATTAATGTCTTTAAGTGTTACATGCATTTGAGTTGGACTTTGAATGATAGGGAAGATTTCAACTATACAGGAGGGAGGACATCAGAGAACTTACACAAAGAAAGATGCAGATGTTGGGGGAATATGGCATTTATTCAGGAAAGGGTGGGTTGTCCTGAAAGCTTCAGCATAGTATATTCATAAGCAGAGGTATCATCAAAAACATTTATCATCTGGTACATACCGAGATGTGCCTGACTTGTTAAAGTGCGTGATATTTGTAAAGCCATAATACTGGGATGTAGTTACACAAAAGTGGCTATTACTGGGAGACAGCAGAATGTTTGAGTTAAACTGGAAAGCCTTAATAGCCTCAACGAGTTCGGGCTTTTTTGGTGGGCAACAGGAAGCTACTAGAGGTTTTCCAACAGACCAGTGAAACAATTAGGAAACTTCCCAAAAAAGCAGATTTAAAGTTGCACTGATTAGCAGGGGAAAGTCCACAGGTAGAGAGATCAACTATGAGGCTATTTCCACACAAGAGATAAGAAAGAATCCATCAGTGTTGTTGGTAAGAATACAAAGAGAAAAGAGATATGGAAACTATCACAGAGGTGGCATTGGCAGCATTTAATGACTGGTGGCATGTAGGACGCAAAGCTAGAAAAAGATTGCAAAGGTGTTTCAAGAGATTGCAAAGGTGTTTCAAGCACAAGGAACAAGACTAGAGTAGAAGATGTCTATGGCTGGCTATGCCAAGGGCAGGTAAAGGGCACAGGCAGGGCAGCTCTGCTATCCCTCCCGAATCCCCCCAACTCACTTCAATTAAATGCATAGTCCAATAAAAGAAGTATACTCCCTATGCAGCCTCCCCTTCCAACTGAGTTGATCCTGAAATTCCCTTTTATGTAAAAATTCTGAAGCCACTACTAAGGTATACAAATGTAGAAAGATGGGAATAGTGGGCCCACAACCAATTGTGTGGTGGCGCTGGCTCACAGAGCTGGTTGTGTTATTCTATTTCCAACCTCATGATCAGTGACATCATGTAGGTAGCTTGAAATTGGGCCACTGTGGGAATATTCACACCCCAGAAATTGGCAAACTCTCCAAATTCAGGCACTTTTCTCCCAGAAAGCCAGTTGTTAAATATTTATATCTCTCTTAAAGAACTGGCTATGAAAGCAAGAAAAATAGTGAGTATTACATAACCCTTGAATGATTGTTAAGAAACTTTAAGAGTATCAGCTGAAGGAGAAAAAGGAGAAGCTCATGAGGTTGAGGCATGATTGATATGCATGGCTCTGGAGGTTCATGAAAGGTGGGATGGCAGATTTATTCCCATGAAGGGATCTCCAAATATTTCTAGGTTCCTAATTGGTACCTTGAGGAAAAATTGTTTTTTTAAACAATATTTAATGATTTTTTAAACAATATTTAATACTCTGGTACAAATAATGTTCTTCCAAGATGACCATTCTTCCTGCTTCTCATTCTTCCTGTTAGAGTGGTCCTGCTGGGTTTCCTCTACAAATTAGGTGAATACTTCAATTGAGCAATAATGAATTTTTTTTAGCAGGCTAGCCTGCTGAATGTGGGACGCAATTATTAAGGAGAGAGCAAATCACCACGGTAGTATTTAACTAAACTTCTCTTTCAGGGCATCTTTCCAGAACTAGATCTGTCTTACAACGTCCACACCGCCCCCTCTACAGGCCCCATCTGCGCAGTCTTTCTCCTACCTCCTCCAAAAGGCTAGTGTATTTTGTACTCACTCTTTTCATAATGAATCATTTCTAAGGCTTAATCCTTCAACTGTGAAATTTATTACAGAAATTGTTCACTAGAGCAGGCAGGATACAAGAAATGATTATATCTAAATGACATTTTGCTTGGATTAAGGTTAAGATACCCATTATTTAGAACCATATTCTCCTGTACAAGACAAAATATGGTTCTTCAAGCCTATTCAACTGTTGAAAAAATCATAATAGGAATTTCCACTTCATCTTCAAGAAAGGTGATTAGGTGCTACAAAATAATCCAATCTCTTGCTGTGTGGTTTGAGCACATAACTGGTGTTCAAAAATATTTGTGGAAAGACTGGAATATTTTCCTGTAACAGTAGGGTTCCATCACACTGAGCTTTAAATCAAATATTTGAGGAACTAAGAGAATAAATGTCCTTTTAACTTAAAATAATGTTTTGAACTGCTGGATTAATTTACTCAATCAATAATATGCAAATCTTGAGTATTAATTCTCTTGAGTATCTTTAATTCTCATTTAAGGAGAAAGTATTTAGCAAGATTTGTCCATTCATTACCATTTTAAAGTTACCAAAACAGAATACATAGTGACATTTAAAAGTATAAAGGAAGTGACAAGAGAGATGTGATGACTTTATTCACTATAAAAAGGGGCAAAAGGAACAAGAGAAATAAAGATAAAGGGGCTTCCCTTTGTCTAGTGGTAGTACAAAGTCTCAGGAATAAAGACGATAAATTAATAGGCACACCACAGCACCTGGCTAATTATTTTTGTATTTGAAGAGAGGAGGTTTCGCCAGGTTACCCAGGCTGGTCTGCTATAAATTTCATGCATCAAGGTACACAAAAGAGAAACAATAACTAATTAGACATATTGCTAAGGGCCAGGTGAATGAAAGAAAACAAGAAGTACTATCCAGATCTTGGAAGTTGGTGCAGCCTAGAAGAATAAATATTCATTGCAGAAGTAGTGACTGAAAGAGAAGTCAAACGTTTCAAAGACTACAATGCTCAGGGATAGGTACAGTGGTCAGGCTGTGAAGCAGAAGGATCTGACTAATGTTTTAACTATAATGTTCAGATTATGGAAAGTTGATTTGTGGTCTGAAGAGTATACACCTCATCCTAGAGGTTAGCAATATATTGTGATGTGGGAACATATTTTCTTGAACAGTTACTATGGTATTGGTGCTTTTATGATCCAAAGACTTCATAAGCATTATCTCATTTAAACCTCACAATAATCCTAGGAGGTAGAACTCATTTAACTAGTATTTTATGGTCAATGAAACTGAAGCTCAGAAAATATAATCAACTTGCCCAAAGTCAAATAGCTAGGAAGCAATACCACTGACTTTAGAGCCTGCCTTCTTTGTCATCTTATTGACATGCTTCCATGATAGGAATGGCAGGATCAAAGTCCCATTTTCAGTGCATGGTATATACGTACCATCATCCAGGACCCCCTTTGGACACCAAAACCCACAGATGCTCAAGTCCCTTAAATAAAATGTTGTAGTATTTGCATATAACCTACACACATTCTCATGTATTTTACATCTTTTCTAGATTACTTATAATACCAAATACAATGCAAATGCTATGTAAATAGTTGTTATAAGGTATTTTAAAAACTTGTATTATTTTTTATTATTGTATTGTTATTATGTATTTTTTTAAGGAAGTTTTTGATCTGTGGTTGGTTGAATCCATGGATGTGAAATTCATGAATATGAAGGGCTGGATGTAATGGGGTTAGTGGAGTAAATGTTGGACAGATGGTTAAAACAATAGTCTGGACAAGCAATGAGAAGGGCAGTAGAGAGAGAAAGACAAGGGTGCAGTACATGTTTTGAAACCAGAATGATCGGAACTTGTTCTCTGCTACAGACTGAGTATTTGTGTCTCCCCACAACTCATGTTGAAACATCAAACCCAGTGTGATGGTTATTTGGAGGTGGGCCTTTGGGAAGTGATTAGGTCAGGAGGTCAGAGACCTAATGAATGATATTATTGCTTTTATAAAAGAGACCCCAGAATACTCCCCAAATCGCCTTCCACTATGTGAGGATGTGGCAAGAAGACAGCTGTCAATGAACCAGAAAGGAAGCCTTCTCGAAACACTGACTGCCAGCACCTTGATCTTGGACTTTCGAGCCTCCAGAAATAAATTGCTGTTGTTTGAAAGCTACACAGTCTGTGGTATTCTGCTATAGAAGCCTGACAGGACTGAGACAGACCAACAGATTATGGAGGGCGATGGAGGAAACAAGAACCTGGAGATGGGGCCTGTATCTTAGTGGGAAGGCTGTAAAAGTTGTTTTTTCTTTTTTTACTTCCCACTTTGCTTTAATGTAATATCTAGGCTCTCATAAACTTTCTCTGTTAATCAGCTATATCAGCAGATTTCATGCTTTTTCAACACAATCCAGTGTAAAAAAAATATATATATATATAACAACCCAGTACCCACATTCATATTCAACCACTTACCTATTTTACCAAAATCAAAGTTAATAAAACAATACTTACCTTCTGATATTTTCTATTCAATTCTATTCCATTTAAAAATGCTCACTGAAACACACCAAATTGATCTCCATCATGATCCACAGATTGAAAACAGAAAGCTTAATTCAGAGCTCCATCCAAGTACATAACCATGTGTTCAGCTTGGACCCTCTGGTATCTATCACAGAATCTAGCACATAGAGCTTTAGAAGTGCTGAAAACAAGAAAGAAGGAGAAACCACATTTTTTTTTTTTTGAAGATCATCTATTTTTCTTAATTTAAGAAATAGTAAATGTGTTACATGGCAATCTCACTAAGTTTATGCCATCTGAAAATTTAGTCACCTTGGTCCCAATCCCAAATTCAAGTTAATTAATAGCCCCAGTTATAGCTTTAATCCAATCAGCACTAAAAATTGGAGCTTAAATCTACAAATTGGGGTTTACGTCTCCTGAAGGCCATATTAATGACAAAGCAGAATACTACAGCAATTTGGAATGTAACATTAATTGATTTAGAATTTCAACAAGCTGCAAAAAATAATCTGGAGTGAAACAGATTTATGGCAACAGAGCCTTACCACTCCTGACTCTGCAACCGCTAGAACATATACTAATGTTAAAAAACATGCCTCGTGATTACAGAAACACTTTTTTCACAGGCTCTCCATTCCAGCAAGCAAATCTCTGTGATATGCCCTGCAGATGACCTGTGTGTGACACCCATGACTTAATATGTTATGTTATGTATCCTTTTTCCAAATGGCAGATCTTCCTTATTATTATAGTCAGTTTAATTTAGCCCAATTACTTAAGCAATAGCGTACTAAGTGCTAAAGTGGGCACTGAGGATATGACATGAGTAAACATAGACTCTGCCCTCAAGAAGCATATTATGAAGTCAGAAAAGCAGATGTCTAAACAAATGATAATTCCAGAGTGGGAAAGGCAGATGAGAGGATGAGACAAATGGGGGAACAGGGCTTGACCAAGACAAAGATTCATTTCTCTCATCACAAAGAATCTAGCACATACAGCAACACACCAAATAAACGATTGGTGACAGAAGACAAAATAACCCCAAAGTGCTATTTAACTGTGTTGTTGTCAAGGTGAAGTATGTTTGTGTTTAATTGTGCTTGTTGAAATGAAACGTATTTATTTTTGCCTGTTGTTGCTATCCTTATTAAGGTGTGGGATAACAGCAAGGAAGCTGATTGTCTACTTGGAAGTTCCAAAGTATAGTTCCTGGGCTTTTTGGGGTTTCAGGATCTCTTTCCAGGGGGTTCATGAGGTCAAAATTTCTTTCATAATTGTACTAAAATGTACTTGCCTTTTTGACTATTGATATTTGCACTGACTGTATAAAAGGGTAATTATTTGATAGTAATCATGTTGATTGTCACAGTGTCCCTGAAGGCACAAAAGAAAACTTGCAGCAAAGCATCACAGGGCAGTGGAGAAAACACCATTGTTTAAAAGACACAGACTTGAGTTTTGGGAGCCTCAGTATCTTCACCTGGGAAATGAAAAGTTTGGCATAGATTTGGATCCCAAACTTAGTTGTCCAGCAGAATGATCTGCAAGGCTTTAAAAAAATTACAGGTGTGTCATTCTCTGAATTCTACAGAATCAATCCTTGTTTTAGTTAAGTAGGATCAGCTCCATACAAAAGCCCGCCAAGATGGAGGCGTGGTTTAGATCCTATCATGGAATTTCAGGTTGGGGGTGGGCCTTTTGCCTGGCTAACTGGCCATCCCTCCTGCCAAAGGGTCAAAGTTCTTCAGAAACCTATTCTGGCTTGGCTCCAAATGTTCTAGTCTATAATGCATGGCTGCAATAGTTTAATTTTGGAGAAGAATGTTAAGTGGATATTACCAAACACCCACTGCAGATACACTCTCAATAAAACACGTGGAACATCTAACTTTAAGCACTGAAACTACCTGGTGAACAGAGCCCTCGGTGACTTAGTGAGTTGGCTTCCTGGGTCAGAGAGTGCTCTCAAGAACCTATCTCCTGGGCTCAGTCTCACCTGCCAAGCTGTGCCTGGGCACTCCCTTAGCCCCTAACCACTTCGGCCATGCCTGCTGCCAGATGTGAATTGGAGAGTTGGCAGTGAGCAGGGGAATAGGGGCATAAAGAGCTGGAGTGGGTGGCAGATCCAGATGAATCAATGTCAGGAACTTGCAGGACGAGGCAGAGATTGGGCCTTCTGGGATGATGCTATGGGCAGGGAAGGATTAAAAGGACTACATTTGTCAGCAATTGTCTTCCAACCCCTTGTCTTTCCAGTGTTGCCTGACTTCTTGATAACCTTTCAGAGCTAATTAGATTGGCACTGAGGTTAAGGAGTGACAACAGGTAGCTGCTGTCCTACTCTGGGAAAGACCCATTACTGACAGGTAAATGAGGTAAATGAGGAGGTGCGGATGGCTGGTGTTTGGCACCAAATATGAACACTGAGGCAGGATGGGTATAACAGCTGTGGATGTGGACAGAAGAGCTTCAGGCTTCCGCCTCTTTGGCAAGCACGGTGTTCTGGTAGCGTCTACATTTTCCAATAACGGTCCAGGTAACTCGTGCGTGTGTGTGTGTGTGTTGTGTGTGTGTGTGTGTGAGCACAGCATATGGTATGTGAGCCCCCACATAGAGGATTGATAGGAAGCAATTTCTAAGAGTAAAGCAATAACTTTGTTTGCAAAGAAGCCTCAGTTGCAAGACAGGTTTGGCTCTGTGATTTGGGTAATAGAACAAAAGTTGGGTATCTAATTTGAAATTTTTACTGATAATCTCTATATTTTGCTATTCAAGATATTCTAATCAATGTTAAAATAATAGAACCCTGCCGACAGCCAGCAGCCACTCAATGCTAGATTGAGTTAGCACATTCCTTGACCTTAGGTTATGTGGGTATCTTGGTCAGTAGCAAAGAAGAATCAAAACAGACATAAAAGACAAAAGAAAAGCTTCCCTCTTCCTTCTTCAGAACAGATTCCCTGACAGTCGGACAAGATCTGCTCCAGCAGTTCAGTGCCCTGGCTAACAAGATAACAATTGCATTCACTCTTGGAGGAGCAGAATGCAGCTCTCCTTCCTGGTAACCCATTTCCTACCAGCCCTGCAAAGAGCTGTCCAAGAAATGGTTGTGTAACCTCTCACTCAGTTGTTATTTTTACCTTCCTTTAATGAAGTAGACCTTTGCCTCCTTGTCCACGTCACCAGCAATGACGAGCTGTAATGCCGTCACAGTAGTGCAATCTGGGATACCGATCAGATGGGTTAATATTTGCCAACACATTTCACGAAGAAAAAACTCCCATCTGCCTAACTCACCTTAACGGGGGTCAGTTTTATGTGGAGCTTCCAGTTCCATAATGAATAATGTCTACAATTAGCCTAGGCCAGGTCGATTTAATTTCAAGGAAAGGTTCTGTGAGTTTTACCTGCCTCAAGAGAACTGAATTCCAAGAAATTCTTGCTTTAATTAGTAGAAAAGAGATGCACAGTAATACTTTTCTCTGCACCCAGAGCCATCTTGTCCCTCACCACACGGCAAATAATACAGGATATTTTTTGATGACAACAATGAATTTTGAATAGACCAAATATCTTTAACAGATATTATCTGAGCACCTATTATTCGCGAGATATCATGTACAGTTTTATTTTATACAATTTTTACTTCTTATTTATGCTACAACTTGTCTATGCATTGATCTTTGCTGTCTTTTAAATATTTATTTTAGTAAGATTATTATAGTTCTTGCTGGTGATATTCTAATTCATCTTTAATGGAATCTTTCTTAATTACAGACCCCTCTCATTAGATAATACTGCACTAGTCGCTTCAATTATCACCTAGATTTTGAATTTTGCTTTTGCTTATCATTTATATGTGCAGAGAGACTAGTTGAAAAAGATACCATTAGCAATTTCTTTTGAAAAACTAGATATCTCTCTAGTGTTCCTCTGCAGAAAATACAGGTAATCTGTTACACGTGAGACATATAACCTCCCCTCATCTGAGAGCCTTGAAAGGTAAAAGAAGATAATGTGAGTGCACTGCAAACCATTAGGAAATGAAGGCAAAAGTTAGAGATTATTATTCTTGTCAGGCACATTAGCATAGTACAGTGTTTCCCAGCCACTTTTCTATTACCCCATGATGGGAGTTCAAAGATGATGGCACCGTTTCCCCTACTCTCATTTGTGGAGGGGGCATGCTGGCTGGGTGGTGCTTCACCTGCCGAGCATCTAGCAGGATGAGATGAGCTCCTGCAGCTCTAATTGGAACTCATAATTAATATTCCTATATGGGGGTGTGAGGAGGATATGTTCTACGAAATGAAAGCTCATAAAGGTATGTGTCAAATATACTGGTTTAGGTGGACCTATGTATAACAATTTACATTTAAAAAGACATTTTCAATGTGGCTTTTGGGGTCATGGTTGGAGTCTCAAAATAGCTTAGAAAGTTTAGATCCAGGCCCATGGTAACAACAGTGGTCAGTATTCCCTGCATCTGTGGGCTAAATTTACAAGAAAGTGACAGAATTTGTCTAGGTGGGAGGCATGAGTGACCTGCAGGAGCAGAATGTCCATCCCCAAGGAGTCGTCTGCAGTCCACACACTGGGCATGCCAGGGGAGGGACCAGGACCTCCAGGGAAAGCAGGACTGATGTTTCCTGTTCACTATCCCTGGCTGCTGGCCCTCATTCCACCCATCAGGTCTACAGCTTGGCTTTGTCCCTTTTGTCACAGGACCTTATATTGTCAGTGGACACTGCTGACCTTCAGGCTACTTGTCTGCAACAAGGAGATTGCCATGTATGCCCTGTCCATCGACTTCTGAGTCACCTGATGTGGATATCTTACTAATTCCAAACTCCTTTTTCATCCTCTGCCTTTGTGTGTCTGAACCTTCTTGGCCCATTGTCTTGTCTCCAGTTGCCCGTTGTTTGACTCAGAAAGCCCAATCTTGGTTACTAGAGTCCATCTAGTCCATGCTATGGGTAGTGGTGACCTTGATGTGGAGGGAACCAAACGACTTTCTGCCCTCATCTTAGTTGACCTCTTAGCAAAATGTGCATGTTTCTTCCTTGAAATATGCGCTTCTCTTGGCCTCCATGACCCACAGCCTGTTTGTTTTCTTACGTCTTTCTGCCTGGTTCATCTTGGGTAGTTCTTGCTCCTCAGCTCAGATCTATTTCTTGGTGTTTTTCACTACGCCCTTTTTTCCCTGGGTGATCTCTCCTAATCCCACAGTTTTATAATCCCATGTATCAGTTAGTATATTGCTGCAATATTGCTGTGTAACAGACTGACCTGAAATGCAGTGTCAGAAGTAGGCATTTTTCTGAGTGAGGAAAGTGAAACTCAGTGAGAACAATTAACTTCTTGAAGACGTAAGTGACATGAGTTCCAAATCAGATTTCCAGTTCACTGTATTTTCTACTGTGTTCTGAACTTAAAGAAAGGACTGATCATTATCTGTCTCATTTCTATGAATAGCTAATGAGCTACCATATTTCAAAAATGTTTCAAAAATCTCTCCCTTATTTTTATTCTCTAAAATTCTGTAAAAACATGCCATTAATGTCTCTCGTTAACTTCCTTTATCTGATTCTTAAATGAGAGCTTTCGTTCATTTGCCACAGATATGATGGCATATTTAAATTCTCCTTTTTCTGAATTGTCAAAAATAATCAGTTTCTACAAAATTATTAATTATGTCTACATTTTCAAGTGCAGTACAATAAAATGTTACTAATCCAGAATAAAGGAGGTATCCATTAGGGTTCTTTGGAGGCACACAGAAGCAAATAATCCTGGCTAGCATACAGACGAGGAATTTATTAGGATGATAATAACCAGCACCTGCAGCACCTACTTGGATTAGGCAGCATTCTAAGCACTGTAGTTATTAATTTCTAGATTAATGCCTACATAATAGGCACTGCTATTAGCCCCACTTTACAGATGAGTTACTTGGTTTCAAGGCACAGAGGAGTAACTTGCTCCAGGTTGTGCAGTTAGAGTATAACTAAATCGGGATTTGAACCCAAGCTGTGTAGCTCCAGAGTCTTAGGCACTACAGCCTATCCAAGGATCTGGGGTAGTGACAGAATTAGGGGGAAACCTATGGAAGAAGATTCAAAGAGGGTAGAAATCAGGTCATGGTAGAGGACTGTCACTGGAAGAAACTCTAATCACCCTCCTCTCCCAAACCCTTGATTCCATTTAAAGGCTCCAGATTCAAAGTCCTGGGAGAGAGGCCCAGTTGGGTCTTCACAAGAAGAAGGCAGGGCACCTTGACGGACAGTTTCACCAAGGCTGAGCACAGAGGGAAGAACCAGTTCCCCTAGAGAAGACAAGAGCATTGTAAAAAGAAAACAATGAATTTGGGAGGTTGGACAGCAAAACAATGCCCATTACATGGAGCATGAAGGAAAGGTGATTTTTATTTCATGTTAACAAATAGCTCACAATGGCAGTTGTGTGAGAAATTCCTCAACTGTCTTAAAAATGTGTCCTCAGTAGACTCCTTTATTTGGAAGAGATGTCCCAACTTTTTCCTGCCTCGCCACCCTCACCCCGCTACCGCAGCTGCTCTATAGAGCACAGGGTTCCCACTTCAGTTGGATCACAGCACAGTCAAGCCTATATCATCAGGGAAATCTCTTTCCTAGCCCATGTAGCGACTGATTTCTATATAGCTCTGCTTTCCTCACAACTCAACTTTCTAAAAAGACAGTCTACAGTCCCCCCACTCCCCACTTCTTGCACGGTCACTCCCAAATCTACTATCAGGTGGTTTCTTTGTCATTCCCAGCATTCCACTGAAACTCCCCTTGCTCAAGCCACCGATGACTGGACTTTGCCAAAACAAAAGAGCACATTTCTCTCCTTATCTTTGTTGCCTTCTCTGCAGCACTTGACATTCTGACCACTCTGTCCTCTGGAAGCTCTTATCTGCGCTAGGCTCTTACTTGTTTTTCCTCTTTTCTCTACAGAAGTCTCTTCCTTATTGCCATTCTTCAGTTCTTTATTCTAAGTTCATTTTCTAAATGTTGGCATTTTCCAGACCTTCTGTTCTCACTCCATACACTCAACCTGGAGGACCTAATTACTTATATGTTCATAAATCTCAAGATTCATCTCCAGCCAGAACTCCGTATTGATCTCCAAAATAGCAACTCTCCATTTAGAAGTCTTACTGATATCTCAAATTAAATATGCCCCAAACTCATCAGTTTCACCTCTAAGCATCTTCTTCCTTCTTAATTATCTCATTGAATGTCATCTTCATCTTTTCATCCAAGCCAGAAACTTCAAAGCCATTCTCTCTCTCTGCATTCCTCAGATCCAACTAACCACCAAGTCTTATAGATCCTTCCTTTGTAATATCTCCTATACCTACCCACCACTTCCCTGGTCTCCTTACTAATATAATGTGGGCTCTATCATTTCTTACCACAGTAAGACTTCTTAAGTGGTGATCTCTCTTCCTCCAATCTGTACCTTCTTTAAATACTCCACATTGCTGCCAGAGACATTTTTCTAAAATGTAAATATAACCACGTTAGTCCCAGAATTAAAATCCTTTTATGGTACCTACATATTTCAAGATGAAGTTCAAATTCCCGAGTTTGGCATACAAGTGAGATGAGGCTTCTGCTGCCTCTTAAGCTTCACTTCTCTTGTTAGATTCCCCCAGAGCTTTTCAATTTAACCATAAGGAAGGATAAATGGTTGTTCATATATGTCATGGTCTCTCTGCTTTCTTCCATGCTGCTTCCTGTTAAATGAATGCTCTTTATTGTGTTGAACACTGTCTCCTATTCAGGTTCATCTAGAACTGGTGAATGTGATTTTATTTGAAAATAAGGTTTTTTTGTCTTTTTTGTTTTTTTTTGAGACAGACTT
The DNA here is from genome assembly GCF_001604975.1 of Cebus imitator. Lineage (NCBI taxonomy): Eukaryota > Metazoa > Chordata > Mammalia > Primates > Cebidae > Cebus > Cebus imitator. The sequence goes on along the minus strand of NW_016107492.1, from coordinate 279,888 downwards.
TCTGTCACCAGGTGCCAGGCTGGAGTGCAGTGGCACCATCTTGGCTCACTGCAAACTCCGCCTCCTGGGTTCAAGCAATTCTCCTGCCTCATCCTCCTAAGTAGCTGGTACTACAGGTGTGCACCACCACACCCAGCTAATTTTTGTATTTTTAGTAGAGACGAGGTTTCACCATGTTGGCCAGGATGGTCTCGATCTCTTGACCTCATGATCTGCCCACCTTGGCCTCCCAAAGTGCTGGGATTGCAGGCGTGAGCCACCGCGCCTGGCCTGAAAATAAGGTTTTTGTAGATATAATTAAGTTAGGACAAAGTCATACGTGGTAAGGGGGGGTTCTAAATCCAATAGGACTGGTGTCCTTTTAAGAGGGAAATTTGGACATAGACACAGATACACAAACAAGAAGGGAAGAAAGCCCTATGAAAATGGAAACAGAGATTGGAGTGATGCATCTATTAACCAAAAAATGCCAAGCATTGCTGGCAACCACCAGAAGTTAGAGGAGGGGCATTGTATTAGGCTGTTCCTGCATTGCTATAAAGGCATACCTGAGACTGGGTAATTTATAAATCAAAGAGGCTGAGTTGGCTCACACTTCTTCAGGCTTTATGGGAAGCATGATGCTGGCATCTGCTATGTTTCTTGGGAGGCCTCAGGAAACTTACAATCATGGTGGAAGATGAAGAGGGTTTAAGCACATCACATGGCCAGAGTAGGTGCAAGACAGAGATCGAGGTGCCACATAGTTTCTTTTTTGTTCTTTTATTTTTTGAGACAGAGTATCACTCTTGTTGCTCAGGCAGGAGTGCAATGGCACCATCTTGGGTCACTGCAACCTCTGCCTCCTGGGTTCAAGTGATTCTCCTGCCTCAGCCTCCCAAATAGCTGGGATTACAACTGCCTGGATAATGTTTGTATTTTTGGTAGAGATGGAGTTTCACCATGTTTCGCAGGCTGGTCTTAAACTCCTGATCTCAGGTGAGCTACCTGCCTGGGCCTCCCAAACTGCTGGTATTACAGGCATAAGCCACTGCGCCCAGCTGCCACATAGTTTTAAACAGTCAGATTGCACTTCTCACAGAGAAGTCACTCACTATCATGAAGACAGCACTAACAGGATGGTACTAAACCACGCATCAGAAATCTGCCCTTGTAATCCAATAACCTCCCACCAGGCCCAACCTCCAACCTGGGGATTACATTTCAATATGAGATTTAGGTGGGGACACAGATCCAGTCTGTATCAGACGTGGAACAGATTATCTCTTAGAGCCAGTGGAAGGAACTGATACTGCTGACACCTTGATCTCAGATGATTAGCCTACAGAATAAGGACAGAACACATTTCTGTTTTTTTAAGCCATTCAGTTTGTGGTATTTTGTTATGGCAGTTCTAGGAAACTAACATACCTCTTTGCTCTTTATTGCATTGCTAATAACTTCAACATAACTCAACTTTTCTTCTATGGGAAGCATTCCTTGACTTTCCCATTCCCAAGCCATTCCCACCCCTTCCCCCCCCAACCCCTAGCCAACCACCATTTTTTGAGACTGAGTCTTGCTCTGTCACCAGACTGGAGTGGAGTATCGTGATCTTGGCTCACTACAACCTCCACTTCCTGGGTGCAAGCAATTCTCCTGCCTCAGCCTCCTGGGTAGCTGGGACTACAGGCATGCACCGCCACGTCTGGCTAATTTTTGTATTTTTAGTAGAGATGGGGTTTCACCATGTTGGCCAGGATGGTCTCGATCTCTTGACCTCGTGATACACCCACCTTGGCCTCCCAAAGTGATGGGATTACACGCATGAACCACCATGTCCGACCACCATCCCCCCTCATTTACAGGTCTTTCCTGTTGTCTCATTGGAGTTCTAGAGATCTTTATTATAATGCATTGTTCTGCTGTCATCTTTTTTTTGGTCTCTTTAGTAAGAGAGAATAGAGAGTGAGTGGGTGTCTACCTAGTAGTCTATCCTGCAAATGGAGTATTACAAATCATTAAGTAGAGTGGACATGTTAATGGGAAAAGACCAATGTGCATAATGCATTGCCAACAAAGTTACTGTAACATACAAGAACAGCTGTCTCTACTACTGAAGTTAATTATATTCACTAGCAATGGTGAGAATTATGTCCATGCTATCTCAAATCATGAATTATTTGCTTTGAATTTGTTTTACTGCTTTGAATAGTAGTTTGCAACTACTATTAAAAAAATCAATACAGTGTGAGTATCTAAATAATAGAAATATCCGTTGTAAAGAATAAGATACTGGGAGTCAGGAATGTTTCCAACATGCCTTGTTATCTTGACCCTCGAGGGATTGCAATCTCTCACCGGCTTCAGTGGTGTGCATCTTTCATTGGGATAAAATCACAGGTTTATAAGGCTCATTAGGAAAGGAAGGATCCAAAGTGTGTAGAACAAGCTTGCCCGTACGCAGTCCAGGACAGCTTTGAAACCGGCCCAACACAAATTTGTAAACTTTCTTAAAACATTATGTGATTTTTTTTAAAGCTCATCAGCTATTGTTAGTGTTAGTGTGTTTTATGTGTAGCCCAAGACAATTCTTCTTCCATTGTGGCCCAGGGAAGCCAAACGATTGGACACCTCTGATGTAGAACATTAGTCTGAGAAATCACTTGTCAGAAGCATGGGATTTTAACCCAAGAAAAATTACCTCTTAGTGGCCTGAGGTGGCTTAGTGAGCTATTCCCACTTTGCTGTCATGGGAACTATGAATCACAGTCTCAGAGTCTACATAAAAACCTCACAAATCTGTGGAAATCTGCTTAATAAAGACATAATAAGCTGGACCTGTTTACTTTTAAGAATTCACCAATATAATGACTTGCCACATATGCAGATGTTACCCTCAGATGATAATGGAGGACTGTTTTGCCAAAACTGATAAGAACATTGTGCACATATGTTTGGGCCTAAAAAGATCACTTGTTATTAATATTAACAAAGATAGCCAAAGTCTTTAGTGTTTTGTTTGTAAAATCTCTTGCTTCATTGAGAGCTATGAGATGTCATTATTTTTCTTATTCACTCAACTCATGCAGTTAAACAAACAGACTTACGTAGCACAAACATGAAACATTACTTTTTAGGCTATCCCAAATTGTTTAACATATACAATATGCCAGGCCTGTGGTAGGTACTAGAGAGTCAAAAAGACTCAATCCCTGCCTTTAGAGGCTCACATCTTCTGGGGAGAAAGGCGATTTCACTGCCACAGATTTCAATGGTAACACAAGAGAAGAATGACTCATTTCAACTTTTGTAATCGGGGAAGGCTTCCGGGAAACCAGTGGAGAAAAACAGGGAAAAAAAATATCAGGAAAAGAGTAAGCAATCACACAGATCATGGAATATAGAAGGTGGGTGGACTCTGCCAGTCCTGACCTCAGGAGGTTTCTATCTAGTGGAGGAGGCAGAAACATAAAGGGAGACTGGACTGCAGTATAGTGGTGAGCCCATCGGTAGGGTTCAGCATAGGGAGTTATGCGTGCACACTGCTAGCACATCTAAGAGAGAGCCCACCCAAGGCCTCTGAGTGTAAGCAACAGCAATGCTGCCTTGAATACTGAGCAGGAGTTCACCAGTGGGAAAGAAAGGACATTTCAGGCACACATGGACAAAACATGAACAGATATACAGGCCACCTGCTGGAAAGGTAGTTGAGGGTGGGGTGAGACTGGAACAATATTTACTTGGCATGGCTGCAGCTCTAGATGCAAGATACGGGGCTAAAGGGAGTGACAAAGGAAGACTCTGGTGGGCTTTGTAAGTGAAACTGTGAGAAGTAGGGCAGTGGCAGCATTAATTGAGGGAAGGATGGACCTAGAAATCCTGAAGAGGTCAAATCAGCTGTGCCCTCTGACTGAATGTGAAGGATGAAGGAATGGAAGGATCCAAGGTTTTAAGATGAGGCAGAAAGGCAACTGTGTTAAGGTAAATGCCACGACAGATGGAATCACAGGGAACCCACCACAAGCTGGTGAGGTGAGAGCCTCAGCAGGGTTCTGGAAAGGTGTGCTGGGCAGGATGAGCCCGGAAGGAGGGGAGTCAGTCAGGTGAGGGAATGGGGGGTTGGAAGAGGCCACTGAAGCAAATGAATGGCATGAGCAGAGGCAGGAGGCTGAAGAGCACACGCTGGAGGACTGCCAGTCATTCAGAATTACTGTCCCTTACCTTCTGGAAACATTTCTCTGTGTGAGGGGCGTGGTGGTTAAGAGTGCATCTAGGATCAGATGATTCAGGTTCACAATCAGTTGGCCACTTATAAGCTGTGTGGCCTCAGGCAAATTAGTTGAGTCCCCAGTGCTTAAGGCTTGTAACACTTGCCACCCAGAAATGAAAATAACATCTACCTCTAGGATTGTTGTGAGCTCTTGGAAGAGAGCTTTGCACACAGGTTAGCTAGTATTAACAGCAATAGTACTAGTGATCATGGTAGTAGAATTTACTTGGGCTTTCTTACTAACAGGAACTTACCACCAGGTCTACCTTCCAAGTCCACTGCCCCTTCCCTACCTCCCTTTTCTCACCCTGAAACCGCCTTTGCAAAAATTATATCAGTTTGAATGTTGTGGCAGTGGGGGAGATCTGATCTAGCCAACCCAACTCCCCATTCCTTGCCTTTAGTTTTCAAGCTACCTTAATTATTCCTGGGCTTAGGTCTAGCTAACATTGGAAGATATTTAAGTTATAGTTTAAATGAGACTAATGAGACCATCAGGCTAGGGGAAGGAAAGGAACCTGAATTCTGTTAATAGGCTGGTCACAAGATATGCAACTTCCCCAATTACTCCTGCAAATAACATCACCAGTGTAGATTGGCCTTTTGAGATATGTTTTCAGGCTTTTTGCATGTCTGACACTAACGGCTCCACCTGGTCCTGCGAAATTGCTCCTGTGGCCCCACAGAGGAGTGACTCAGCTCAAGAGTTCAGCTTTGACTCCCTGTGATTTCATCTCCACCCCCAAAAATCAGCAGCAAGCACCCATTTCCTAGCCACTTCCACCCCTTCCCCTAAACTGCCTTTGAAAAATCCCTAACCTATGAGTCTTCTATGGGATTGATGTGAGTAATAACTTTGTCTACCGTGTGGCATGGGCAGCCACACATCAATTAAACTCTTTCTTTACTTCAGTGCCATGGTCTTTATTTGTGCAGTGGGCAGGAAGAACCTGCTGGGTGGTTACAACTTCATCCTCTCCACAATCATAGAATAACCAAAAGATCATGCTTTATAACATGACATTTTAATTCTGAAAATGTGTTGGACACCTCAGGCTGCATCACAAATATCTCAACTTCCTGTTCTGTTACCCAATTCACTTCTTTTTACTTTTCTCAAATTTTACTATCTCCTTTCTCCAGAACTACTCCTAAAATATTCATCTGTAAACAAACTTAAACCAACAGAGATAAGGAAAAGGCATAAAAAATATTTATTTTTATCCAAGAAGAACTGGCTCGGGTACTGGTGTTTCAGAGGGAATTACCATGGATAAGTAGCTTGTTAGAATGCTCATTCTTTTGCCTAAATCTCTAACTCTGCTACTCCAACTGCTTAATTTATTCTTAGGGGGAAGAGATGCCATACCCTAGTTCTTCATTTGGATTAATCATTTTCTAGCTTGACTGCCTCAGTTGCACAGACTGTCAGCTCTCTCACTTTTTCTTTTGCAGAACAGATCCTTTTCTTTAACTTTCAGACATTTTTCTTTTTGCAGAGGTTGCTCAATTACACGTGAATGTATATACATGTAAACAAAGATGACATAAGTATTTGTTAATACAAATTTAAAAAAATAATGCTTGAATAGTTGTCATATTCTCTGTTTTAACAATGGTAGTGAAAGGAGGCAGAAGTTAGGAGAAACACCAATTTGCAAAATATGAGAATGTTTCAACTACACTAAGGTTTCTGCTGATGGCCTTATTAAAGTTGTACAGTTGGAATCGGGTGGGGTGTTCATAACAACTATGGCATAACGATGGTCCCCAAAATCTTGTGCTCAACTTTTTGATGGCTCGTCCTCTGTCTGGGACCTGCTTGGGAACAGGTTTGGTATTTCTCTTTCAGCCAAGTCTGCCTTTCGCTGGTGCTTTCCTACACTGTGTCTTTATCACAGTGGGTATTTCTTTTCATCAGAGTCTACCTCATCATCTTCAGAAAGCTTACTTTAAAAAATTTTATAGTTCGCCCTTTTTCTTCATATTTTTTAGAATGTGACTTCAATTTCATTTTTAAAATTTCCTATGTAGATATGCTTTTATACATTAATTTTCTCTTTTTCCTTTGAGAAAACAAGACTCTGAAAAAAGAAAAGTTATCAAGTGCTGACAGGGAAAATACTATTTTTCTCCCATTAAAATAAAGATACCAAGACGCTTAAGACCAAAAAAAAAAAAAAAGAAACCACTATTAATCTTACAAGGATTTAGAAGGTAATACTCCATAAATACTTAGAAAGCAAATTATTTTTGAATTCTACTTTTCCAGATGGACCCAGTGGGATGTGCCTGTATTCCCAGGTACTTGGGAGGATGTGGCCGGAGGATCACTTGAGCCCAGGAGTTTGAGGATATAGTGAGCTATGATCACGCCTGTGAATGGCCACTGCACTTCAGTCTGAGTAACATAAGGAGGCCCTGTCTGTAAAAAACAAAACAACTACTCTGGCCTTAGAATCTTGAGGAATTCAGTAGTGAACTCAATGGAAAACGGAAATGAATTCAACAACTATTTATCGAGGCTTCTTATGGATAAGACATTGTGCTAAATTCTGTGGGGGCTGTACAAATATATATACAAGATATACAAACTGCCCTCCAAAACTAAATATTTTAGAGATGATATACCATGAAAAATAACTCTTGTACTAGACATGTAGAGAAAAATGCCATGAGAAAGCAAGAAAGCAAATGGCTAATTAACACTAGGATGAACTTAAAAGGTATTTTGGAGGTATTTGGCAGAGATTTTAAAATATGCATATAATTTTATTCAATAGCTTAAGGCTATTGACATTTTGGGGTTGTATGTTACAACCTGTGGTTAATACTGTGAAACACCAAATTGAACTGCGTGCCATTTCCCAGCACAGGATAAAGATTTGAGTTGGGTTTTAAAAGCTGAGCCTTAGGGCAAAGGGAAGAGGCTAAGGAAAGTTTCAAAGGCAGGGAAGCACAGACTTAAACTGTGGTCCATGTGGTACATTGTTACCTGGAACTTAAGAGTGTATGCAGGAAGACTTGGGGTGGGGAGAAAATGGGGTGGAGGTTGGGATGCTCATTGGGAAATTCGGTTCTAGACACAGGCTTATTAGGAATAGACTTCAATGCCAGGTTAAGAAAATGGATTTAATTCCAGAAAAAATTTCAAAATTCTAACCCTGAAATGGGTAAAACATGAATGACTCCATTAAATAAAATGTGGAATGAAAGAGAAGAGAGAAATGTTGGGAGTGTTTAGAAGCCTTTTTGAATATTAGGAAAATCATAATAAATCTTAAGAAAGACGGATAGGCTGATGCCATGATAATTTTGATTTTTACTGACCACTGCAAATATAGAAGAAAATTTGCAAACTTATATCAGATAATGACCAAAAAAACTATTTTCTTGCGAGTGCTCATGATTTTTGATTGATCATTTGAACATATGGAATAATGTACTATCTAATTTCAGTGCCTTAACGACCCTTACAAATCACAGAATCTTGCTCCTGGCATTGGATAGTTTTTCCCAGAGCAGATGCCCCTGAGCCTTGACGGTTTTCTCACTGTGACTTCTTAACTGCATACATTTTTAAGGTGGCGGATTTGAGAAAAGATGTGTGATCCCCAAGACAGGCTTTTTGTTTTTTTTTTTAATTTGCAAAGCCAACTGGCTCTTGGTTGGCTTTTTAGATCAAGATGAAGGAATAATTAATATGACACAAGTAGATTTGATGGTTGTTCTATGCTGTCTTGGTCTCTCATTTATAACAAATTATAAAAGGGTATATATATTAAACCAATATTCGACTTTTTCCTTTTCACAAATGATTTTCTGGGTCAATAGAGTTTGCATAAATGCATCTCACTGCCACCTTCAGGAGTGAAATTCAGGTTTAATATATTCTACATGAGGGCAGCGGGCAGCTGATGAGCAAGTTGTTCTTATTCCGTGTACCTTGATAGGATTCAACTTTGGCCTGGAGGAGGGGAATTTGTTTTTCCATGCAGGGCACTCCCATGAGAGTTTCAGAAAAACAATATGCTCTTGTCAGAACAGAATGCAGTTCTTCTAAAACTGGGAATGAACTATATTTTACCCTTTAAAGGTCAGGAGATGTTATTATGCAGCAAATTTAGCCTATGATTTATCTTAAAATAAAAAGGCATCATCACATATAACCCTCACAAGATCTGGGTAACGTTAAAAATGAGAATAAATTTCAATAACAATACTAATAGTAGCTCCTACGTTTTGGGCTCCTGTGTATAAGAGATGGCACTCAGCACTGTCTCTTACCTACTCTCCACAACAAGCCCACAGGCAGGTATTATTTTTTCGGTTTTAAGATCCAGGAATGGAATTTTATTCTTCCTCCATCTTGAACTCATGGCATCGTTTTCACGACGGTTATCTCTCTGACGTTTTCTGTGTCGACTTTTCTTTCCACTTTCAGATCATCCTTTTGTAGCCTTAGATCAAACTAATCCCTTCTTTGACCCGAAATGTCGGTTTTGCTGAAAATTCTCTTTCAGCCCTCTTCTTTCCTGTCCTTGATCATAACGTCTAATCTTAGGCTATCTAATGGTACTGACCTTAATTGCTCTCAGTCCAGGCATCTCCCTTTCCTCATGTCCCTGGTCCTCCTCTATTATATAGTAAGTGCAGGTCAGATATCTGACCTGCATATTCTGCCAGGGTCCCAAGCAACAGCCAACACTAGACTCAATATCATTCTGTCAAAACAAACTTTCCCTCTTGACAACACTAATTCTGTTAATGGCAGCAATGTTCTCCCAGTCAGACCCTGGAGTCATTTTGACAGTTTTTGTTCTTTACCTCCTAGAGCCACAGAGTCATCAACTCCTGTGGCATCACTGCCAGAAATATTTGCAACTACCTTTCCAACATTCAAGACTCAAATGTCAGTAACTGTTGCATTTAATTTATATAGCTCTTTACAATAAAACAAGCTCCCACAGATGCTATTTCTTATAATGTCCACATTAACCTCACAGATACAAAAACTGAGGTTTCAGAAACGTATGAGTTTTGCTACACAGTGTAGAAGCGAAGTGAGGACTTGATCCAGGTCTTCTGATTCCTGTTTTCCAGGTGCAATACTTCAACAACTGCCCGTACCTTCATGCCTGAGGTGCAGCTGCCTCAGACACCATCTTTCCACTTGCTCCAATGCAGCTTATGTAATCACTAATAGTCACTGTCTAATAATCACTGTCAAATGACATCTTTTTTAAAACACAGATCTGATCACATCATTCTCAGCTCAAAACTCTGTCAGTAGCTTCTTAGACTGAAAAATGTTCAGATCACCTAATCTGGCACTCTCCAGTTTGTTTCCAACACCATTTTGGAACATTGCTTCCCATATCCTCCCATACTCCAGCCAAGCCGAACTATTCTCAGGAGTTGTTTTGTTTTGTTTTGTTTTTGAGACCTGGAACACAGGCGCACATCACCATGCCTGGCTAATTTTTGTATTTTTTTGTAGAGATGGAGTTTTGCCACATTGTCATGCTGGTCTCAAACTCCTGAGGCTCTACCTATTCTCTTGTGTAGGCCTCCCAAAGTGCTGGGATTACAGGCATGAGCCACTGCACCTGGCTCTACTCTTAGTTTTTCAAATATGCTTGAATCATTTGCTTGCATTCCTCCACTCATGTCTTCTCTGCCTTTGAAAATGCTGACTGTCCTTTATTTTATTCATTAATTAACACCAAAGCATTGATGGAGCAATAGTGTATGTCAGGGACCGGGCTAGGTATGGAGAAAAGCCAGTGAATAGGGCAGGTAGGATCCATTTCTCAAAGGGCTTAGGATCCACTGGAAGCATTAAGTTTCAGGACAAATGCCAAATGCCACACTCTCCACAAAATAATCCTGTTCCGATACCCCCAGCAGGAAGTGAGAACTTCCTCTTCTCAATAGCCATAGTACAGTGAGGAAACCTCATAGGATTTATCATAATCTGATTGAATTATAGTTATGGAGATATATGTCTTATCTCTCATGCTACATTATGAGCTCCATTTTTGATAGGGACTCTAGGAAGCTCCCTATGTAGCCCTCACAGCATGTAATGCAGCACTTCTCATTCAATAAGACCTCAATAAACAATATTGGAATAAATAATTTCTCTCAGCATCTGTGAATATGAGGTTGGAGAGAGACTGCCGCATGCCCCATTCATACACAAACAGCAGAGGACACGGTGAGCACACACTACTCCCACACACGCTCACCAGATGGTGAACATAACATTATTTTAGGCAACAGAACTGTCAGCTGACATCCAGGGTCCCATGATACTTGCCTCCATCCATTCAAAGAGATGTTTGAGACAGAAACTAAACCAAGATTTCTGGATATCAGTGTGCAAGTCTGTTCAGAGAGTAAATTTTTCTGTGTCAATAAACAGAAGGCAGGATTAATATCTCCATATGCCTGCTTTTCTGACCTCAGAACTAGGAGGATGCTATATTCCCGACCATGATTTGGGATTGCATTTTTTCTTTATGAATTAACACAATTTACATACAGTTATATTTACTATTTTTTGGTGTACAGGTGTATGAGTTTTGACAAATGCTTCTGTGTAACCACTACCACAATCAAGACAGAATAATTTCCATTGTCCCCCACCAAGAAATTCCTCTTCATGACACTTTTGTAGTCAAACTCTCCTCACCTTTAATGCAAACCTCTTTCTCCATCTGCATGGTTCTGTTTTCTCCAGAATGGTACGTAAATATAAAAGAACTTAGCTGTTTGAGTCTAGTTTTTTAAATTAACAAAATGTTCTTGACATTCAACCCTGTTGTTGTACATGTCAATACTTTGTTCCTTTTTACTTCTGGACATTGTTTCACTGCATGAATGTGTCACTGTTTGTTTATTCATTTACTAGTTGAGGGACATTTGAGTTATTTCCTATTTTTGGAGAGTACGAATAAAGCCACTATAAATAGGTTTTTATGTTATAGGTTTTCTTGTCACCTAGATAAATAGGAGTGGGACAGCCAGGTCATATGGTAAGTGAACATTTAACTTTATAAGAAACTGCCAAAATATTTTTACCTGTAAAGAAACTGTCAAAATATTTCCCATGGTGTCTCTACCATATTTTGTATCCTTGCTAGTAACATAGTAGCATTCCAGTTGCTTCACATTCTTACCAACACTTGGTATCGTCAGAGCTTTTTAATTTTTTTTCTTTTTTTTTTTTTTTTNTTTTTTTCACTTTTTCTCTGCCATTCTTATTACGGAGTGTGGGATGAAATTTTAAAACTTAATCTTTTTAGAACCAAAATATTTCTGCTTTAATATTCAGCCCACATTCAGTTTTCCCTCCTCTCTCTTCATTTGGTTCTTTGTATTAGCTCTCCCACCAGACTAAAGGTTTCTTTGTGGGTAAGGAAAAACTCTTAGTCATCTCTGTATACATGAAGCTCTGTCACCCCATCCCAAGTTCAGGGATTTTCCAATAACACATGCTACTTAAATCAATGCTTCTATGTGATCAGATTAGATTAACACATACAGTGACACAATTAACGTATCCAAAGGCTAATCTAGTATTGCCTAATTTTGTCAACTGTGGAATACCAAAAGAATTTTAGTAAAACTATGCACTTTCTTCCCTTTTCATGGATTTTTCCATTTTCATTTATATGTCTGAAAAAACAGATTTCTGTTTTCTTGCTTTACCAAGAGGTAAACTGAAAAATATATTTGGGATTGTTAAATATTTGTGTAGTAAATTTCTTATACAAAAGACAAGATTGTTATTACTGGCACTTAAGTAAGAGATTAAGAATTATTAATTAATTAATTAACTTCACAAATTAGATCACATATATTTCAATGTGTTTTTTAGGTGAGACAGAAGAAATTACAGAGGGGACCTGACCTGTACATACTATTTGTCAAGCGAGTTAAGGCAAAAAGAGGTTGAGAGTCACTGATAAAGACTCAAAGAGTCTTGAAAATGGAAAGGTTCTCAGAAGATGCAGAGGCCAACCTCCCACTTATTGAAAGAACCCTGGCTATAGCATCTGTCTTCCACCATTGGTAGGCTCACCACTTCATACAGCACCAATTCACACATCCTTACAAGCAAGAGACTCAAAACAAAACAAAACAATAAATAAAAGAAACATAGGGGAAGCAACTTCTTAACTGAACTTTCATTTTTCTGTAACATTATACTATATAAACCTTCTGTAGCACCTACAGAAATCTAAAAATATTGTTTAGAATTTTTGTGGCAGAAAATAATTTTGTCACTACATCAACCAGCCACATGTGAGTTAAGCTCATTAACTTTTATATTTCAGGATGATGCATAGTTTGGAGATATGAGTTCAGTGTCTTAAATGACATGAATCTTGGAACTTCTTTATATTAATATCTACTTCTTCTGAAACTTCAGTTTTTGAATGGAAGTAAACCAACAACTTCTAGTTGTGTATAGAAGAAAATTTGTATAAGTCTGTAGAAATCTATACAAGAAAATTTCTTAAGCTTATTTCATGAGCAGCATGGATTACTTATCTTCCAGTTGGAAGGCTTCCTGGAGATCTTAAAAGCAAGGAACTTCCTGACTGCAAACACTTCTCCTTTTATAGATACAAAGCCTCCTCTGTGTTGGTTTTGTATCAACTGTCACCTTACATCTGATGGAAACTCATTCCCAGAATTCCCTTTCCTAAATTGTTCTTCATTCCAGTCGGCTACAAGGGAAATTTGTGTGACCTTTGGAAGGTAGAAGTGAAACAGCAGCATTCTGCTCTGAAGGTCAGTGTAGTCAACAAGGTGCAGCTCACTGACTTCCCAGCTCACCTTGTCCATGTCAGCCAGCAGCCAGGCTGCCAGACTTTTGGCTCCCCCCAGATCTCCTCTTTCGGTTTCTGAGCCAGGTGCATGAATGTCTTTGCAGTGAAGAGTGCCAGTCCCTTTTGGGTTGTCCAGGTCAGGGTCATTAGGCTGGAGAGGTACGCATCAAATACAAGTTCCAGTTATCTTTATGGGTTTCGTTTTCTCCTGCAGGTTCCAGTTTGCCCTTGCTCAGCTCTACTTCAGATCCAGTTTTTCTTTCCGGTTGCCATCTCTGCTAACCTGTGATGACTTTAGCTCCATACCAGATGCGAAAGCCACTGCAAAGCTCCCACAATTGTGTAAGGTCTAAAACTTAAAAGTAAATCCATTATTCCATATTACCACAGTGGTTCTGCATCTTTAAGTGATAGGGATTCCATGAAATCTTTTCTATTCAGAATACGTACTTGGCTACAAATATTCTTTTGTGCATGCCTTTCTTTTTAAAAATTTATGATATTGTCAAATGAAATAGTACTAATATATTGCACCTAAGTATATTTTTTATTCTACCCTGTTTTGGGGATAGGGACTTGGAATATGCTCTTTCACATAATTCTTCTTAAAACTGGTAAGCTGAGGAATTGAGAGTTTGCTCCATAAGCGGAGAATACAGAAAAACTAACAATTAATTTGAACTTCAGAGTAATAATGAGTTAAAAATCACCTGAGTGAACTAGCTTTTTCTTCGAATTATATTTTAATGTGACACTTGGAAAGTTATATCACTCATGATGAAATCTAAACACTAAAATTCTGAAAACACGCTGGGCATGGCTCACATCTGTAATCTCAGCATTTGGGGAGGTGAAGCTGGGAGGATCACTTGAGCCCAGGACCAGCTTGGACAACAAAATGAGATCCCCTCCTCTAACAAAAATCGAAACCAATTTCAGTTAATCCATTTTTATCATAATGTATGTACACTGAGAATAAATAAATACTGCCATACAGCACTTCAACCTCTTTACTTAAATTCCTACTGTTTTACATAATTTCTGAAGATTTTATGGTCTTTAAAGGCAGGGATACATCTTCTCATTTTTACATCCTCCCATACTGGCACACAGATAAGTCCTTATTAAACATCAACTGAACTAAGTAAAGAGCAAATTTCAGCTTCCTGTTTTTTACAAAAAAGAAAAGAGCAGCAGGGTATGAGCAAATAACCACAACCAACTACATCCTCTGATGCTTTTCTCACTATTATATAGAAACTCCAGCAGGAAACCACAGCTTTATCCTTTTCACCACTATAGCAAAATCTTATGAATTGCTGGCAAACATAAAACATCTACACTGACATCACATAAATGTTTGTGACAATTATACTCACCACACTCAAGGGCTTTAAAACATCTTAACAGTATTTCTCAGGGACAAATTCCCAAGGAAAAATAGTCATATACCTTTAGCCACATGTTTGGAGTTTAATTATATGAAAGAGCAGTAAGCACTATCGAAACTTGACTCCCCTCTGAATGTAGCTGTTTACAAAAAGCCCAAAAATCTGAGAAGGGTTAAAGTTCCTCGTATGACTCAGACTTACAAACATTTCTAACAGACCAAAGATGTATTAACCTCTACTCCAAAATCACAAAAGTACTAATTTTTTCCTTGGTATTCAAAACAACCCAAGAATTACACATTTCAGGCTATGAAATGTAGAAACCCCTTTTCTCCATTCTCACACATTATGCATTCGGATGTACAGCAACACACATTTTAAATTTGTGACTTGAGCTTTGATAATGCGTTTTATCAATGAAGGGACCTTCCACTGAAGATCCCTTAGTTGTCCAAGAACTACAAAGACAAGATGATGGCAGAAGTCCAGGACTTTCATTCAAGGGCCTTAACTTCAATATGAAACACAGACACGTATACTCATTTTACACAGAAGTCAGAGGTCTAGAACTCTGTAGCTTTCTTGCATGCCCACATTACCTAGCCCATAAGCTCTCCATGGGGTGTTTGTTAAATGACTACATGCGTAAATGAATGAAGGCATACATGCTTGGTGATGATGAAGAAGGGGAGAGGAGAAGGGCTCCTTTGGGTTCCAACCAAGGCAGAAGAGGCCTAAAATTCAGAAAATAAGCCCATGTATGAAGAAAAAAAACAAGCAAGAGTTAAAAAAATAAGTGGTGGGGCATCAGAGCTAGAATTGATATTAGGGATTTCTGGACCAGCCCTCTCATTTCTAGAGAGAACCTGGGGTGCTGTGGACAATGACATGACTTCATGTACCACTTTCAGGAACTGTGACATTTGCGTATCCATTTCATGATTTTAGCTTCAAGTGCTTCTTATCTAAACCATTTTTTTAACTCAATATTTTTCATTAAATTGACATTAACTGGTACACTGGTTGAAAACATTAGCCTAGTGCTAAAAAATAATATCTGTGAAATTACAGGTTTGATGGACTGGGTATATTATTTTTCATAGCATATATTTTTTAAGATATACTTTGAAAAGTGTTCCGACCATATTTCTACCTTTAAATAAATTCATAAGTATTAAAATAAAAAGCAAATGTGTATACTACCTAAGACCCTCTCACAGGTCACTGTTGGAAATCTGCACTTTGAGAAGCAGTGCGCTCTGATGTGCTGCCTCCTGGAACAAACAGTTTGAATTCTGAACTGACACAAGGTGGGAAAGACATTCCAAAATGATTAAAAGGGTCCAGTAATAAGACTAATGCCTCTAGGTGACTTCAGTCATTATTTTTTTACTAAAAAAAAAAAACAAAAAACAATTACTTACTAAGGAACTAAACAAAAAAAATAAGGCAGAAATCATGGCTTTTTTTTTTTTTTTTCAGTTAGTGGATTTGCACCTTCCAAATGGACAGATAGGGATATTCATCCTCCTACCAAGAGTCATTAATTCATTAGAACATAGTTTTAAGAAGATTTGTCTCAAATGGGCCTCCTGTGCATGGATTACCTTTTTTTTTTTTTCAGTATTCCATTTGCAATGAGAACACTTAGCTGTAAGCTATAATGAGGAATTGCTTAACTTTCATAAGTAAATGAATGTCTATGACTAAAATATCAATCACGGAAACACTAGTTCTATAAATAGTTTGTAGGTCCAAAGTCCATAGGCAGTTAAACAAAGACACATGTTTGTTTTTTCTTGTTTTTCTGTGTGTGTGTGAGTGTATGTATGTCTGTGGGTGTGCACGCACATGTGACATATGAAACCCATTTGATTTTTCTTTTGAGAAACAAAGAAATGTTGTTTGCTGAATATATGTGTTATCTGGTATTTTGATAAAAAGTTATGTTTGCCAATTTTATCACCTATGCAATGATCTATAAAGTTTTAACCTAAAATACCTGTCCTTGAACTCACCCTGTTTTTTTTCCTAAACGTCTTATCGCTGATTTAGAAACGCTCACATTTGTTTTTTAAGCAACACAAGATGAAATCCAAGATAGAAGACAGCAGTCCATAAAATCGCACTGAGTCCCTGCGTTTTGACCCCCTGTGATTTGCATCACCAACGGAATCCTGCAGGGCAGCACAGTGGTGAAGCTCACGGCCATTGAAGTTGGACAACTGAATTCACACAGCCCCATTACCATCTGTGGGACTTTGGGCAAGTTCTGTTATCTATTTCCTCATCTCCAGAATGCGGAATTATTAATGTGCTCTTTTTTAATAGGACAAACCTCAGAGATTTCTTTAAAAGAGAAGTGGTTTTAGCAAGATGCCACTGGCAGAGAAGCCTGAAGAATAAATTTTTGAAGTATTTAAATATATCTGTAGTCTAGCCTTCACCATTTCCTTTGGAAAGTAGATGGATACATATGGAGACATGTTTTAGGTACTCTTATGCTCCAGAATCAAGATGGCAAAATGCCTCAAGTGGTTTTTTGTTTTTTTTCTTGTTCCTTCTTTAATGAATTTTGAACCCTCTTCCCACATGTGTTTACTTGGTCTTTCATTCTTTTCCACTCATCGTTAAATCTACAACAGAGGTTCCATCTCTTTTCTTTCATTGCCCCTACACCAGCAGCCTCTGGGCTCCGAGGCAAAGAAGGAGACTCCCAGCCAGGGCAAATACACAGAGATAGAATCACTTGCCAGGCATTCC
Organism: Cebus imitator; assembly: GCF_001604975.1. Classification (NCBI taxonomy): domain Eukaryota; kingdom Metazoa; phylum Chordata; class Mammalia; order Primates; family Cebidae; genus Cebus; species Cebus imitator. The sequence goes on along the minus strand of NW_016107492.1, from coordinate 262,639 downwards.
AGAGGCATAAATTACCACTTAAACTTCCAAGGTTGAAGCCCTGGAGAGGGAGACCAAGGGAGAGTGGTAGAGTACCTCCTTAGGATAAAATAGCAAGAAGGCATGGGGTATTTCACAGAGCAGCTATGTAAACAGCTGAGTATCTACAGTATCATTGGAATGGGTACATTCCCCAATAGTGATCTAACTCAAGATCACCCCCCAAAGGTGGAAGGGCTTCCTGAGAGTCTAAGCAATTAACTAAAACAGTGGCCCTTAAACAGTCTTAAAATACAACTGGTGAGCAAAGATAAAGTACCAATGACAGCAAATTATTTATTTAAAGCATAATTTAGAGGAGTTTTCCCTAATGAATTATACTAAACTCAAAAATCAAGTTATTTCTATCATAATGTCACTCTCACTTATCTCACTGGCACATGTGGATGTTTTTTTTTGAATAGAAAAAAATAGAAATGAAGTTACACTGAGGTTCTGGTATACTCATGAGAAAGAAATTTCCTGTAGTACACAGACCAGCAGAAACTTAGAAGAATTCTACATCTTATATCTGTTCCATTTTTGTCACTTCTGCTACCCTCTGCTTCTTAGTTGTTTTTAGCAGAATTAAGTTGGAAATGCATGTGTCTGTGATTTTATTTTCTATATCAAGGAAGTGGAGTATGGGAAAGATGTATAGTTTTCAAGCTAGCCTGGCGGGGAGGAAAGGAACCCAGGTGTGGCAAGCAGGTGGTGAAGCTGTGAAGAGGAACGGAAATGAAGCTGAACTGCTTGGCATACGGGAAGGAAGAAAGAGGTCCAGGGCTGCTTGGTTAGGACAGGGGAGGTACCCAGGTTGTTAGGCTACCGGGGGAATTCTCTGAGATCGTGACCAGGAAAAGAGCCCATTCTAATTTTGTTGAACTATATTTATTACTGAGCTTATTCCCGTCATCTGGGAATTAGTTGAGAGTTCAGACTATGTTTTATTCAATTTCGAGTCCCTAGCACACAGAACAGGGTTTAATATATATGTCAAGTGCTCGATACAGATTTATTAAATGATCCAAAGAATTCACCTTCTCTAAACCAGGACCTTCTGCCAACCCCATTTCACATCCTATCTCTCACCTCCTAAATAGATTCCTATTTCCAGTTGGAAGAAAGCTTTGATTCAATTTGCAAAGTAGAAGGAACTGACATACCTTCAATCCAGTCCAGCTCAGGTTATTAATTTTTTCCCTCCTTGGAGACTCACACTTCACCACTCAAAAGCCACAAACCCCAGAGGGAGGATCTCTTAAAAACCCATCATTATAGTTCTAAACATCAAAATAGCCACCAGGGGAATAGCAGAACAGTTTCTTCATAAAAGAGCCTAAACATTTCAGTGAACTAAATTTGTGTTCTAAATGGCACTTTCATAACTATCTCTCAAGACTTTTACGCCTATGGTCTTTTATATATTATCAATTCATTTCAGGTGACAGGACACCAGATACTTAAACACGGCTACCATTCTATAAGGAAATGCCACTCTCTCCAAAGAAAGCGTGGAGTCGATCTGCCACTGTGCCCTCTGTTAGTTTCAATTGGTACTATTCTTGGCACTGTCTTCTCGGAGTGAAGCTGCTGAAGCACCGACACTTTAGGATTAATAATTAGATGAGAGGATGTTTTTAGAAGTAAAGTAGGAGGCACAAAGTGGGGGTGGTATGTAGCGAAGTGTGGTGAGGAAGGAAAGTGGCAGCAGAAGTTAAGAAGACATGAGGGATTTCAGAGTGCTACGAAGACAGCTTTCCCTACCGAAGAGATCTGCCTAAGTTTCCCGTCGTGTTGCCTCAAAAGGGCATTTGTCTTTATTTGCAACATGAATAAATCAACCCTGATGTGGTCACCTTATTTTTTAGCCGTATTAACAGAGCAGTTCTACACAATCAAGTGGCCAGACTGCAGTGATCTGCCTAGCCTCCGAGAGAGGTTGCAAACACAGCTTACTGCAATCATTAACTGAGCATTTCTAGACTATGAAGGAACAGAAGATGGGATATGAGTTGATACTACTCCTGAAAGTTTATCTCAACTGCTGGGACTGCTAAATAAAATGCAGCATCGCTTGAAAGATTGAGATATACTCTGAGCTTTCGGGAAGCTATGCAAGTTTGGTCTATATGTAAAAAGTTATACATAAGATAAAGATATGGTGCATTTAAAAATACATAAAACAATCCAATGTGAGATCTCAGTCATTGATCTTTAAGGTAAAGAAAAAATAAATTACCTTATTGTTAAAACTGCTAATGTCTTTTATTTGCCACTGGTGGTACAGTAAAAAGCAAGCAAGTACACAGATGAAAACCTCTGCTATTCTTTAACAGACCAGGTTAACTCAATTTTTATTCATTAAGCTTTCACGGAGTCTACATATTTTGATGTTTGCAATTTTTTAGACCCTCTCTATGGTTCATGGGAGTTAACTATATTTGGTACCATTACCTTTCTGCATTGTAGACACATCAATTTCATAAGTGTGGTCATAGCATTTTGGAGCTCAATGGTATTTAGAGAACACCTAAGTAGTCCAGACTTTACAGACTCAATACCTACAGGTTTGAGGTAGTAACACAATCAAGTGAAGCTATTGGGCACAAGTGACTTACATAAATGCTCAAAGTCAGCGAGACATTGAGAAGTGGGGACTACAGTGAAGTAATAAAGTAGCGTATACTTCTGTTCAGCTCCAGCCTAGAAAATCTGGATCAGGGTTTCATTTTTTGTAATATAGCTGATGTTTAAACACTGGTTTAATTAAAAAATAAATACCTGGAGGCCACAGTTTTCCTGCTGAGCCCATAGACTGCCAGTTTTCAATTCTGATTAGGCATGTACATCTCCAAATCAGGGGCCCAGATAGGTAAAGTGAAGTACACCAGGTCTCTCAGATGCTCACAGCAAAGCTTTCTTCTGCACTGAGAATCCACTTAGGTAGGCAATCTCTCATGTGAAAGGAGATCGTAAGTGCATTTTTACTCACTCAATCAGAGCTCAGCCCATTACCCTGACAATGATAGACTTCTGCTCTCTGACTGTTTTTAGAATATGTTCGACATGAAAACAAGAACAATCATCTGTACCCATTTGTCATAAGCAATTTTTACCCAACCAAGAGTGCTGGTGAAAATGAGCATGCATTTACTAACTTTAGCTCTAACTACAATTTTTACTTGAATTAAAAATTCTTTATTTTAATTAACAATTAAAATCCTAGCTGCTTCATTTTTGCCTGCATTTTTTAAGGAGAAATGCCTTATAAAAATTCAAAAAGGCCGGGCGCGGTGGCTCAAGCCTGTAATCCCAGCGCTTTGGGAGGCCGAGGCGGGTGGATCACGAGGTCAAGAGATCGAGACCATCCTGGTCAACATGGTGAAACCCTGTCTCTACTAAAAATACAAAAAATTAGCTGGGCATGGTGGCATGT
>NW_016107492.1:242447-259072 GCF_001604975.1 Cebus imitator | reverse complement strand
AAAAGGCATGCTTAATTAACAATACAACTAAGTATAAATTTAAGAATCATGCTATGTATAAAACAAATTAGAAACAGGTCTTAAGGATTGCAAAAGTTTTGCTGCAATCATGGAGCTTTAAGCCATGTTTTGAGTGGATTGACACACTAATTTAGAGTGAATGAATGAGCATTTCAAAGTGATGTAATGGCAAAGGCAAAGACCAAACTCCAACTAAGTAGAACTCACAATGAGCCAAATGTCTTTTGCATTTCTGAACAACAATTTTTAAAAAATGTATACTGAGAAAGCACATTCATATCACAGAGTAAAAAGGAAGAAATACAAGAAAAACCTCTATGTTATATTCTGTCCTATACAGTCATAATTCAGAATAAAGACACAAAGGCATTGCAAAATTTTGAATGTTGGTAATATTTGGAGGCTATTACATTTTAGAAAAAATGTCAACAAGAATTGAGACAAAAAATGCTCTGATTACTCAGAAAATATAGTTAACACAAACACTTTAGTCCCTCAAGCATCTCATTTAATCAAAGTTATACATTATAAAGAAAGAGAAGATTTTCCCATAGACACAGTATGGTTATTTCAATTTTATGCTATTTAGAAATCAATAACAACTGATTTCTGAAAAACTATCAAGAATCTATCAACATAAAGCAACTGATTATTCTTCATAAACTAGATCTCCCACTCGGATGGACAATTTGCAATTCAAGTTAAAAAAATTATCTGTAACTTTTTTTCTCCAGAAAATTAACAGATGCAAATGTGATTATCAAAGGAGCTTTGGAGACAAATCTGCCTCCTCCAACTGTCCATTGCTGAACTTGCAACAATGCTGAGGTTCCCAGAGATGCCTGACATTGTGAGTTTTTACTGTCTAGCCTCCAGAATATTTTTAGGGTTCTCTTGCTTCTGCAAGTGTCACAAAGCTGCAAATCACAACTAAATCAATCTTCTAGAGGTGGCTTCGTATCCTCACTTAGGATCCAAGAATTCAAATTTTTAAATGGAATATGGTGTGTAAGGCCAAGAAATTGTCTTGTCTTAGATCACCCAGCTGATCTTCACAATATTTCTGCCGCACTAGACCCTTGGGACAGAGATGAGATTACGGCATTGTCATTTAGACAGACCTACTGCACTGACTGTCAATTTTGGAGGAAGGGTGCATAGTAATTGATTCCCCTCCCTCACCATGGAGAGGACTCTTAGACATTGTCTTCAGGTCCTGTCCCTTCTCTCCTTCACCAATAATTAGCAGAGAATTTGAAAGAGAAGTTCTGGATTTTAGCTTCAGCTCTATCAGTGACTTGAAACAGTTATTAACTTCCATGGGACTCATCTGTAGTCATTTTATTTCTTTGTAAATAAAAACAATAGTTTCCAAATCTGATTATTGGAATCCTTTTGGTACCTTTATAGAAATACAGATTTCTAAGCCCTACCTCTAGATTCAGATTCAGATTAGGGTCATTTATAACTGCCTGGTAATTATAATTGGGGCCCCAGATTATGCTGCTAGCTTCAAAATAAAGCCAATAATCTAATAACAGACATGAAAAATTAGAAAACTGTTACTATGTTGCCAACTCCAATATGCCCAGTTAAAAAGCTGTGAAAACTTTTCTCACTGGTTTTCAAGACAGAAAGTAATTTAAATTGTAACAGTATATACATTTTCTCTCTGAAATTCAGTAAATGTTATTTCAATCCAAATGCAGACTCTAAATGTTTTTATTATTCCATACTTGAGTCTTATGCAAAAAAGTTAGATTATCACTAATTTGAACATTCTGATGTGGAAAAGAAAGGTAAGAAAATGGTCCAAGTTATCTTTATTAAATATATAAAAAAAGGCAAAGTTCCATATTTGGTTGCACTCCAAATCAACTAATTTGAGCAGATGAATCTCTGACTTAACTGGCACTGTTCTTCTGTTTAAAGGTGCAGGTTCATTCAAAAGGGTATCAATATCACAAAATTGTTCTATTCCAGAGAAAAGACAGCAAGAGCTGAACAAAGCCCACCAAGAAAATGTTCAGAAACACAAGTAAAGGTTTTCTTCTCTGACTTTGTCTCCTCAGAATAACTATTAGGCTACAGAAGAACACAAGAATGAAATTTCTAGAAATGCATACAAACATATTTAAATATCTAACTAAGAAGATGGGCAAGTCATAGAGCAACTGACAAAAAGAAAATATGGCAGATGCTGCCCTTCCTTCAGGAGTTCATGGCTATCAAGAGATCTGGTTCCTCACATGACCACCTCAGCCTTCTGTGCCAATGACTGTAGTTGCATTCTGAGAAATGAAATATTCACACCACAATGTGGTGTATCTTGTAATGTCAATAGTTCAGCAGTAAGATTCAACTGAATCAAGGCCTAACCTGTAAATTACTGCAAAATAAATAAAAAGATGGCAGGAAATGGCAGATTTATGATGTTGTCTAGATTTTCTTATAAAGTAGCAGTATTAGGAAAATAGATCTTAGTCATAAAATAATTAACAACCCAACAAAGGTCAAATATACAGAGATAGGAAACAAGAAAGTGATTACCAGGCTGAAGGTGGTCAGGAGAAGGAAAGGAGACATCCAGGTCAAAGGATACAATGCAGGAGATATAACAGATGATGTGTGTATTACCTTGTTTCACTAGAGTTATCATCACCATTTTACTAAATATATATTATATATATATGTATGTATCTTATGACATCATGTTATATACCTTAAATATACACAATGAATTTTTTTTAAAGTAACTCACATGATACTTCAGTCCAAGCAGAAATTCTACTGCAATTCTCTTCCCCCAACTTGATATTTATTTTTTCCTTTCTAAATGATTCTTAAATATCACTGCCATTGTCCAATTCATTCTTCACTTCCTCCTTCTATAGACACAAAATCAGCCAGCACCCCTTCCTCACTGCCCATCCAGATCCATCCGTCTTTTATAAACTAACTCAAGGTCCCCATTCCTCCTTGAAGCCTTTCCAAACGAATTCAGTCCCCAAGGATATAAATCTCCAAATTTACTGCCATGCATTCAGTAAGTCATAAGTCTTGACTTCCTCAATCAGGCAACTATGCTATTCAGAATACTGGAGAAAATGCTTGTATACCAGATCTGTCAGATCTTGGTTGAGTCTTGGCATCTTGCAAACTTGGAGCATTTCTTCTTTGTATCACTTAAAGCAGTAGCTTTCAGACTTTTTGGAACATGAGGCATAATGAAGTATACATTTTACATCACAGTCCATTATGCAGGCATGCGCACACGCACACACACACACGTGCACACACACACGTATATATATTTAAGGAATTTCATGATACTTACTCTTCTGTTTTACCCTTTTATTTTTCAAAAATACAAATACTGATCAGACCTATTAAACTGACTTCACAGTGGGTTGGTTTGAAAAGCCCCATTCTTGAAGGACACTTAATGATTACTATGGGATTACTGTAACATTTCTCTCATTAAAAAAATAATTTTAAAAAGAGTATCTAGCCTTGAGAGTCTCTTTAGCCTGTGTTCCTAAGTTACTTGCTTGTTCAGTCCATTTTTTACACTAACTATGTTTGCCTTTTGGAGTCATCTAAGACAAGTAAATACTTGGAATATATACTATTTGTCATTCTTTTCTCCTGAGCCCTGTTCTCATAAAAATAAGAATCCTTGAATTTTTATAACTCATTTCGCTAAAACTCAAACCTCTATTCCCTCATTCTCTCTCTTATTTTTCTAATATGCAAAGTAGGTGGTAGATATTTGTGGATGATTATCTGAGTCAAAAAAAATTAAGATTTATTTCTCCTTTAAGCAGGCTATTGTAAATTCAGGTAAATACAGTTTCTAGATATTTGAAGAATATGAATTTGGGTAATCAGAATACCATAGATCCTCAAAATGAATGCATCACCTAACTCACCTGGATCAAATGGTTTACTGACCAGATGAGTTGGTAGCCCTTCTGGACTTCAGTTTGTAGGTGGATCCTGCTGCTCTCTCCATTCTTATCTTTCCACCTTTATGTACTCACAGTGTTTTTCAACTTATTTTTCAAACTACTTGTTTTTCTTGGTGTCTACTTATTTTGGTCCCTATGCCAGGAATGTCCTTCCCCTCTCCTCTTCACCAGGATAGGTCCTCTCATTCTTCATGTCCATGGGAAACTCTCCTTATTCTCCCCACCTCTACCCTGGCTTCCACAGCACCCTGTCAGGGCACTCTACCAGCAGTTGCTGGCAGTCTCCCTCCCAAGTTTTGTAGGTTGAGCTATGTCTTTTTTATTCTTTGGGTCCACAATCTAGGACCATGTCTAGTCCAGGATTAACTGTATGTTGAATGTATTAACGTATATTCATGAACGAGTGAATGAATGAGTGCAAAAGGGCAGGAGCAGCTGCCACTGAAAGAACTCAAATCTGAGCTGTGGCTAGAATCATGTGTCCTCATTCTCTGAGGCCAATATCTTACAATTTTGTGATTCTAGGACCAATATTTCTGTGCTTCCTGCAGGCTGCAGATTTTGTGACTGGAAATTCAAACAGTGAAGTATAGCTGGATCTAAACATAGTCTTTTAAGTATGTTGAGGCATAATTAAGAAAATGTTGCAGGAACAAATAATTAAGTATATTGGGCAATTCTTTTGAGGCAATTAAAACACTCAAATTTCAAAACAGCTTGCTGGAATCCAGCCTGCCCTCCAACTGACACTGATCTGACTCACATTACACTTCAGTCCTCTTGTGATTTTGTCCCAATCGTTTTCATAGAAGGCTAGTTAGTGATTAGGTGAAACCTCATCACACCACAACACACTGTACATGGCTCTCCATGAGTTCCTCTGCTGTTTCCAAAATAAATTTCAATCATATAACAACTAGACTTGCAATTGCTTTTTTTCCCCTCTTTTGAATCAATAACCTATTTCCCCAATTAAAGACACACAAAACTTGAAAAATTAAACACACGCAAAAACTCAAAAAATGTTCTTCCTGCTTCTATTTCAAAAGGACATTCTCTCATGCAAACTCCTGTCTTTTGCAGATAGCAGCAGAGAAGATTTTCTGCTTTGTGCTGTGACTCATGTATCTTTATTCCCACAATTGTTACTCAGGGCAGGCCAATGGTGAGCACAATGGGAAAAGAAAGAATAGTTTATAACTGGAAAATAAGCACATTTGGGAGAAGTACACTCAAAGCATTATCAAAGTAAAATATGCAGCAGCACCAACAAGAGCAAACAAAAGCCCACGCAGGAGATATGTAAATATTTCATGAAGCTAAGCCTTAATCAACCCTCTCTCTCAAATCTTGCTGGTGTTGTAAACACTTCAGTTTCTTCTAGTCCCACCATGACCCAGATACCTTGCAAAAACAAAATGAAAACATGGTCCAATGGATCTTTAAACAAATGTGTTGAAAATATTTAGATGGAGCATATCCAAGTACTGCTTTAACCTAGAGGAAGAAGACACCTTACTCAAAGGTGGGTGCTTCTTGAATGACTGCTCAGAGCTCCGTTTCTCCCCTCCCCCTCCAAGCCCTTGCCTTTGCCCACCTCTTCGGCTGCTTTCTGGACATCCACATCGTCTTAACCTTGAACTGCCCACACCCCAAGCAGTGATTTCTCCCAACGCCCCTCCAGAAAGCCCTTGAAACCTGGTCTGGATTCGATGCCTTCCCACCACCCAATTCACTTCCCAGTGTCTATTAAGTATCTCTCCTTGTTTTCGTCTTTCAGTGTCCATTGTTGCGTCTGAAATTTTGCCTACATCGTTTCCATCTGCCTGGAGAGCATAAAGATCTGTGTGTGTGTTGGCTGACGGTCTCCTTCAGACCCCTTCTAAAGCCCATCTTGAAAGAGGCGTTTATCACCTCTAGTCTCTACCTTGATTTAATGTGGTTCCAAAGTTCGCCTCTATTACTGAACGGGTCTCTACAATGATTTCCCTTTATCAATCTCTGCCTGCCCTTCCCAGCTTTCTGCCTACCTCAAGAAAAACTATATACATATGAATGTGTGTGTGTGTATACATATAAATGCATATGCAGTATATATTTCTATGGTGTTTTGACCTTAAAGAGGATAAGCACAGGAAAATGAGATAAATGTTTTATTACACACACACACACACACACACACACACACACCCATTCGGATATTCGCAGTGTGCAGACCTGACTGATTATAAATCCCCCTGCCCACGATCCGCAGGCGTCTTCTCCCATTTACCTTCAAAGCCAGAGCCTAAGAGAGCAATGACCTTGCAGAGAAATTCATCACCTGCGAGAAAGACTGCCCCTCCTAGAGCGCAGGGTGGGACGGAGACAGGAGCAACAGGCAAAGGATCCCCGGGCAAAATGTGGGACCGAATCCCTTCCGCATCTCGGTAGCACACCGCCAGGCTCCGGTCCCCGGCGCCGGCCGCCGGGCTGAAGTGCGCAGGGGGCGTCTCCTCCCGCGGCCGCGGGTCTCCTACCTGCTCTGCGCGGCTCCGCGGCGCGGCGGGGCCACTGCCTGAGCTGCGGCGGGGGCCTCCCGTCTCATATCCCAAGCGCCGGCTCTCGGCGCCAAGCCGTTGGCTCCTGCGGGCCCGCGAGCTGAGGTCCTTCTCAGCCCGGTCCCGGAGCGAGCTCCGAGCGTTCAGGAACTGAAATTACTATGCAAAGAGCAGAGGCGGCGCGCAGCAGCCGGGAGGAGACCGAGGGGGCTGCCCCCACCGCGGGGCTGCAGACGCCGCCGCCGCCCCCGCCGGGCGCAGAGCCAGTTTGGAGGTGAGAGTTCACTTGCCCGACTGCTCATCCGTCAGGCCCAGGGTGCACCCATCTCTCCAGCGCTGCCCAGCCTGAGCATCAGAGACAGGGGCGACAGCTTTGCAGGCGGCAGCGGCGGCGGTGGCAGCGGCGGCAGCTGGAGGCCCAGCTCCGCCCCTCCAAACCCCCGCCCCCGCCTTCCCGGTCCTGGGGGAAAGAGTTGCAGCCCAGGCTGCTGGGAAGGGGCAGGTGTGTTGTGGTTCTGCACCCCTGGAGACCAGAGACAGATGGAAAGTTAGGAAGGGATTAAGGACGGGGGCTGGGGGCACAGAGCGATTCAGTAGGCATTCTGGCCCTTGCTCCTACCCACAGGTCACCAGACTCCATGACTGACTCTGGACTCTGGCAGAAGGTTTCCAATAAAACCACGTGCAGTGAAGATCTGAAAGCAAGATCATCCGATGAGTAATATGTTTTGCAAAATGTACAGTATCCTGCGTTTTTGGAGAGGCACTGCTGGCAGTGTTCCTTTCCCCACCCCTTCCCCCTATCCCATGGGCTTGGAGGGCTTTGGAAATCGTCCCTGTTGAGCAGCTCCAGAATCCTGAATGGATGTGTAGTATGTTTAGCAGCTGTAGATGGTGCAAAATGATTCGATAAGAGCTTCATTATTAACTGGGTATTTGTTGGAAGGCTCTGTGCAAATGCCTTATATACAGCATCTGTAGTTCTTACTACAACCCATTGAGGTGGGAATTATTCCTCACTTTGTGGAAGAGGAAACAGACTTAGATGATCTAAACACTTTGAGGTCATGCAATAACAATCTGCTTAGCTGGAATTCAAACCAATCCAAAATAGATCTTCTCAACTAGTACACAGCGCTCACCTAGGAAATCTTGTTAAAATGCTGATTGTGATCTAATACATCTGGGGTAGGGGTAGGGACTGAGGAAACGCTCCCCCCCCCCCAGATGAAGTCTCGCTCTGTCTCCTAGGTTGGAGTGCAGTGGTGCGATCTTGGCTAACTACAACCTCTGCCTCATGGGGTCAAGTGATTCTTCTGCCTCAGCCTCCCAAGTAGCTGGGATTACAGGCACCTGCCACCGTACCTGGCTAATTTTTGTATTTTTAGTAGAGATGTGTTCTCACCACGTTGGCCAGGCTGGTCTCGAATTCCTGACTTCAGGTGATCCACCTGTCTTGGCCTCCCAAAGTGCTGGAATTACAGGCGTAAGCCACGCCTGGCCCAGGATAGGCATTTTTAACAAGTTCCCATGTAATGCCCATGCTACCGGCCAAAAGATCAAACTTTCTAAGCCACTAGATCAGGGATTTTAAATATGTTTCTTCTTTAATGCCAGGTCTAGTTAATTGATAGCTGCTTCCTGAAGGTGGGTTAAGAAAGATTCTCAGGCTGTGTCTGGGTTCTTGGGCTAGCCACGTTCATTTTGGTTGAAGATGAAGGGACTGGGTGGTCTTCCCTACACTAGGCCACTTCTAAAAGGACATCTTTATTATAGGAGTAGTTGTGGCATAATATTTATGTCATCATAGTATTTATATCCTAAATATGCTAAGCACAGATGTCTTTATTCTAGTTCTCCCCCCATTAAGCAAACTAAGCCAAAGTTTTAGGCCTAACATTTGCATAGGATGAAACACTTTACAAAGTGCTCATGTGAGTAATTTTATTTGTCTTTATACAACACTGTAAGGCAGATATAATTTCACTTTACAGGAAAAGAAACTGAGGTAGAGTGACTTTCTTGGGATTATATAATCAATATATTCCACGTGTGGTAGGGACTAGATTGTGACCGATCTCCATTTCTGCTTAGGGCTGTTTTTATTATGCTACTGTATTCATTTCCTATTGCTACCAACAAAGTACCACCGACTGAATAAAACACAAATTTATCAGTTAACAGTTCTGGAAGTCAGACATCTGAAAATCCGTCTTTCAGAGTTAAAAGCAAAGGCCTGCAGGGACTGTGCACTCTTTCTGGAGACTGAGGGGATCACCTGTTCCCTCCTTGTCTTTTCTGGATTCTAGAGGCTGCCTGCATTCCTTGGCTGGAGAACTCTAACCTCTACTTCTCTTGCCTCATCTCTTCCAACTCTGGTCCTCCTGTACCCCTCCTGGAAGGACCCTTGTGATGACATGGGGCATACCCGGATAACCCAGAGTAATTTCCCCATTTCAATATTCTTAAGCATATCTGCAAAGTCCCTTTGCCATGTGAGGTAACATAATTATAGATCTCAGGGTGCAGATATCACTGGAGGGTCATTATTCTGCCTATCAAAACCACATTTAGTACTTATTCTGTAGTGTCTACTAGACCTTATTCATCCTTCTCCTCTGCTTTATTTCTCAGACTGCTGGGAAGTTCTTTCAGCTCAAAAATTTACAGGAAAGATATTCAAGAGACAACAATTACAAATCAGTATTGGCAAGAAGTATCCCAAGGTCATGAAAAAAATCATGAAAAGGACACATAGGATTATGATCATGAAAAAGACATTTAAGAAGTGGAGCTGCTTTTGGTCTGATTGACACTGGGGTGATCCTTGAGGGATGTCCTAAATACAATTAAAGGATCTCTCTAGCAATACAAAGGTTTTAAAATTTCTGCCGCTCAAACAGCACACAGTTCCATGATGAATAAGGTGATTCAAAACTCATGCAGAATTGAGTACAGCACCAAATTCTAAACAGGGTGATAGTTTCCAGAGTGATGATAAACATCAAATCAGTCCATCAAACAAAATCAATAAATGCTATTGAATGCCTTTTATACTCAAGGCACTTACAGAAAGACTGATATACAGAAGATTGTCATTTCATTGGGGACACAAAATTTATAAAAAAACGAAATCATAAAGGGTTTAAACAGAAGAACAATAGAAGAGACTTGAGCTGGTACATTATTAATTGCCAAGTGAATTAGATGAAGTGAACATTTCATTTGCAAGTTAAGTTTATCCAGAGGAATGGAGACAAAACTAGAAATGCAGGTTGGAAGGCTATGTTGTAAGGATGTTAAATGTCAAGCTGAGAAGTTTAGACTTAATTCACAATAATAACAATGGTAATAGTACATTATGTTGACATAGAGCCGAGTAATTTACTAAGTGCTTTTTATATATTTTCAATCATTTGACCTTGTCTCGTCTCCCCCTAGACAAGCAGGCCAGTGCATGTGGGAGTGCATAAAACACACACACACACACACGCACGCACACACACTTACACACACACACACACATACACATACCCCCGCATGGAAAAGGAAATGCAAGCCTCTTATCAAAGAGACTTTCTTGACCGTTCCATATAAATTAGCAACTCCCCTCAACACTTACTTGCTTTACCATACTTTCTATCCTCTTTACCCTGCTTTACATGTTTCTGTTGGACTTAGTACTATAGCTTGATCGGTATGCATTTGCTTATTGTTCCTCTACCTTCTGTGGCTCATTTGTTCACTGCTGTATTTCTATTGCCTAAAACAGGGCCCAACACTTATTCGGTGCTCAGTAAATATTTGTTACTGAATCATTACTCCCAGTTTGCAAGTTAGGGAAACGAAATCCCAGACATTTAAGTGAAACTTTACAATGTCCTACAGCTACTTAGTGGCTTTACCAAGGCTAAAATCCATTGTCCAGTCCAGTGCTTTTTGGATAATGTATTTCCTTTCCAAGTAAAAGTGTTAGTGGTGTTTATATAGGAGCAGCAATGAATTTTAAAAACATAAGAATTTGAGACTAGAATCTTCTCTAAATGTCACATCTTTCCTAAAAACTTCATCAGTTTAACTGGATTGGCAAGAGGAATTGGCAGGGCAGAGTTACCAGCAGTGGATTCTGGAGGGCTGCCATTGGTTCTGAGTTATTTGGCACTGAGTAATACTGTAAGTTGCTCTGTAATTTTTTCAAGTTAATTTGTGTGTGCACATATTGACACTTGGTATTACAGGCTCTTTGGGCATAGGGACCATCACTTCTAACTTCTTTATATCCCTGCCATCTGCTCAGTACTGGACTCAAAATAGACTTGTCACTGAATGACTACAAGAAGGCTGCCATCTTTCTAAAAATCCTATCATTACAAACTGCAATCGAGGTAGGAAGAAAAAGAATCTCAGTGAAGACAAAAGGTTTATATATATATATATATATATATATATATATATACACACACATATATATATTCTGCAAAATATATTTTTCCTCCATGCAAAAAAATAAAATATATATATATTTTTTTCATGGAGAAAAAAAAATATATATATATATATTTTTTTGCATGGAGGAAAAATATATTTTGCAGAACCCGTTGCCTTCCCTCAAGTCATTGGCCAGAATTTGCTCACCAGATCACCCAGCGAGGCTGTGGAAGTAAGCACCTAGCATGCAGCCATGGTCTTGCCTTGCTTTTTCTAGGCATCTTACTGCCTCACTTAAAACTGAACTGTGTTGGTAAGGGAGAAGGAAGGAAGGTTGTAGAATCATCCCATAGCAGTATCTTTCACAGAGAATCAGTGGGAAAACACTGAAGGCTCACATGAAGGTCTATTTTGATGTTATCTGAGTGTCTTTGGATTTCTAGAAGATCATGGCAACCATATACGTCAGGCTCCTGTTTATTCCATCTTTTTTCCTTCCTCGCTCCCTCCCTCTCTCCTTCCTTCCTCCCTGCCTCCCTTCCCCCCTTCTTCCCTTTTTCTTCCTTCCCCCTCTTCTTCTCTGCACCCCTTTTTTCTTTGTTACCAAATAAGGCTTCTCCAGCGTCAATTTTTGGTCATACTTAGTATTCCATTGTAAATTTAATCAATGCCCTATCGTTGAGTGTTTAGATTGTCTCCATCTGGAATACTCTTAACGTAGGCTTGTTCAACTGATTGGATAATAGATACTTGAATCATTCCTTGTACTACTGCCTCATCAATTGCGGCTCCTAATTTTACATGTTCCATTCCTGCAATAGTAGTTTTTATAACACACTAGCATATTATTCCGCAACAGCACAAATTTGTTACTTTTGCCCCAACCTAACCCCTCCTGAAATTCCCTTTCCTCACAGTCACTTGTGTTAGTCAGGGTTCTGCAGTGAAACGGAACCACTGGGAGAGATACAGATATAATGAAAGAGATGTATGATGATGACTGTGGCTCACGTGATTATGGAGGCTGAGCACTCCCATGATTTGCCACCTGTTAGTTGGAGGGGCAGGAAAGCTGGTGGCCCAGGAAAGCTGGTGGCATAGTTCCATTCCAAACCCAAAGGTCCAAGAACCAGGAGTGTTGATGTCCAAGGTGAGGAGAAGATGGATGTCCCAGCTCAAGACAAGAGCACGTTTGTCTTTCCACTGCCTTTTTATTCTATTCAGGACATCAGCCAATGAATGGATACATAAAATGTGGTATATATATAATATTATTTGGCAACAAAAGAGTCAAATAATGATATTAATACATGCTTCAGTTTGTAAATGGACGACAGACATTTCTGTAAATAAGACATAAAAATGGCCAATAAGCACATAAAAAGATGCTCAACATCATTAGCCATCAGGGAAATGCAAAGCAAAACCATAATAAAGTTTAAAGTACCA
Source organism: Cebus imitator (assembly GCF_001604975.1). Classification (NCBI taxonomy): domain Eukaryota; kingdom Metazoa; phylum Chordata; class Mammalia; order Primates; family Cebidae; genus Cebus; species Cebus imitator. The sequence goes on along the minus strand of NW_016107492.1, from coordinate 246,663 downwards.
CCTGATACCCATTAAAATGTCTACTGTCAGGAACCAGAAAATAGCAAGTGCTGGTGAGGATATGCAGAAACTCAACACTCACACATTACTCACGGGCATGAAGAATGGTGAATCTACTTTAGTTACCAAACGACCCAACAATTCTATCCTGAGTATATACCCTCAAGAAATGAAAACATATGTCCATACAAAGACTTGTACATAAATGTTCATGGGAATATTGCAAGTGATATCCACACAGTATAACCAACTCAAATATTTACCAACTGATGGATGAAATGGATAAATAAAATGTGGCATATTAGTAAAATGGAATATTGTTCAGAAATAAAAAGAAACAAAGTATCGATACATGCTACAGCATGGATGAACCTTGAAATCACTACACTAAGTTAAAAAAAAGCCAGTCACAAAAGACCACGTATTGCAAAATTCCACTGATATAAAATATCCAGAATAGGCTGACCTATTGGACAGAAAGTAGATTAGGGTTTGCCTAGGGTAGTAAGGCTGGGGGAAAGAGGAAATGGGAACTGACTTCTAATGGGTATGAGATTTTTGTTGAGGTGATGAAATGTTCTAAAATTAGATTGCAGTGATGGTTTCACAACCCTGTGGATGAACTAAAACATCGAATCATACACATTAGAAGAGTGACCTGTATGGTGAGTTATATCTCAATAAAGCTGCTTGAAAATATTATTTGAACAAGTAGTTTAGTCTGATTGAATACTTTTTAAGATTTCTTAACTGCCATTACACTTAGGCTGGGCTCACTGAGCAAACTTTTAATCTGTCTCAGTTTCCCCGGTGTGTGACCTGACCAATGGCACTTATCCTGCCAATATGTCTACTTATGTAAATAAAACTGATACTCTGGTTTTCCTGTCCATCTCTTGGAGATTTTTCCAGTCCAAATAATTTCCATAGAGTGTGATCACACTTGGAGTGAACTGATAGAACTGACTTTAGCAAACCACACAACTAAACACCTGGCCTGTGTTAACCTCACACAGGTACTATATCCCCAAATAGCTCATGAACCAGCCACATGACCTCCTGTTCTTTCTTCTTGACAAGTTTAATCTGCGACATATTGAATGGAATATTATTTTTTCAATGCAGAACTATAAATATTTTTGGCAGAAACGTGGTATCACACAACAAGAGAAAAATAAAGCAAAATAAAAGTAAAATAGAGTTCTCGATTTTGTTTTCTGTAACGGATGTGAGGACAATGCAAGAATGAACAGTGATTTGGCATTCAGCACCACTACTAGAACAGTTACTAATGAATGAGTTAATGAATGAACTCATGCCATAAGCATAATGTTTATGGATTGATGAATGTGTTCAGTTTGCCCCAGATTGGTTAAGTTTGTCTAGTTATAATGAAATTGCACCACTCAATGACTATGACTTGAATTATACTCTTTGCACACGTGATGCTTCCTAGATTGCAGAAGATGGAAAGTCTAATTTACCCAATAAATCTTCTATAATGGTACCTCAAAGAAATTTGGAACCTCAAACAAATGGTTCTTCATATCCTATTTTCTCTGTTGCTTATTACACAGAAAATATATATATTTATATAGAGATCCATAAATCTAGATGCAAAAATAATATTTTTTATTTTATATAGATTGAAGGTGTCTCTGATAAGATTACATTTGTCAAAATGTTGCCAGATTTTACGAAAATCTTTTATACACATGAAAGATAAATACGAAAAAGCCATTTCTAGTTAGCAAAATACTTAGTTTTTCTAATCATCTGATTGAAATCATTTCAATTTGTTATTTCTAGGAATGACTTGTCTAATTGTCCATTTACTATAGGAAATCTCCATGTTCATGGTAGTTGAATCATAACTCATATGACTATGAAGTGGATTCTTTTTCCCTATAGCAACAGTGTTGTAGTTAGGCCTGTCTTCTCTGATCATGAATATAATAATAAAATAATTCAGAGTTTAAAAACTAACACTGTTTAATAGAAATAAATACTAAAATCTCTGCAGTCATTTAAAATAAGGTTATTTTCTAAAATCTATAAAAAGATAAATAAGTTGTGCACATCAGTTATTCAAGGAATCCCAATGTACTACCATATATATATATATAAAGCCATTAACAATTATAACATATACTCACATTGCTTATTTAAAACAAATATGCCATCTCTAACAGCCATTGTTTAAATTACATATGATTCAAGCATTAATTTTGTTTAAATTCTTGTGATTCAGAAGATGACAGAGGAAATAATGTTTTGTCAAAGTTACACTGAAACTGCTTAGGGAAGTTTGCATACATTTTTTTTTCTTGATTTCCTGCAACAAGAAGAAGTCTTAAAATTTTTTCAAAAGTTTCAATTAGCAGATATTTGCTAAGATTCTGTAGTGTGCCAGACACACAATATTAGGCAATGAAGACACAAAGTTGAGTAATATGTAGCCTTGTGCTGGTCGTGTAGCAGATTTCCAAACAAGCATGAGTTATGCATGGGGCTCTAGAGGGCACACGGCAGCTGGAATTTTGGGAAAAGAGAAGATCCTTGAGATGAGAATTAAATGTAAGATAAAAAGGGGTTGGTGAGATGAGGAAGTGGAATGAACAGGAGATAATTTAGAGAGGGTAATTCAGGCTCTGCTCAAGATTGGGGAATCAGAAAATAGAATCATTGTAATGTGTGCATAGTTGAAGTACTTATTAAGAAACATAATTCATTAAATAAAATGCCTACTGAGTGTTTTGTCACGTACTGGGCAATGCTCTAGGTGCTGCATACTTGATGATTAATGAAACAGTAAAATATCTCTGAGCTTTTGGAAGTTACACTCTAGTGTGGCAAACAGATAAAAATTGAATATACAAATAAATGTATGCCACAATGTCAGAGAGTAATAAATATAAGAGAAAAAAAGCAGGGTCAGGGGCTGGAAAGTGACAGAGTGCTATTTTAAATTGTGGGGTGAGAGGTTAAGGGAATCCTCTCTAAAGAGGCAGCTTTGAGCAGAGACTTGAATGAAGTTGGGGGCAAGCCATGTGACTGTCTAGTGAGGAACAGCATTGCAGACACTAGGAACAGCCTGTACAAAAGCTCTGAGACAGGACCATGGCTTGGTATGCTTAAGGATCAGTAGAGATGCCAAAGTGTCTGCAGCAACCTAAATGAGAAGACGAATAACAGGAAATGAGTTGGCAGAAGTGGCCAGCTTATGTAAAGTCTTTGAATTTACCAAAGCTATTTTTCCTACTTCCTAATTAGGTAGCTGTACTGTATTTCTCAGCAAGCCTTGCAGTTAGGTGTGTAGACACATGATAGACTTCTGCCTAATGGAATGCATCACTTCCAGACTTACTCATGTAAATGTTGTGCATGATTCTCTCTTCTGTTTGCTAGCTAGATGCACAGGATCCCACAGAAGAACCAAAGGCCTTGGGGAGTCCTGGGTCTCTGATCACTTAACTAGGAATATTTACATTGGACTTTATATAAGCTCAGAATACAGTCAGCCACCAAGATGTGGGGGCCCTCATCCTCAAATAAAGGTTTGGAGTAATTATGGTTTATAAAGAAGTGTTTAATAAAGTTGACACTTGAGTTTCTTGTTTTTATTTTTATTTTATTTTTGTTTGTTTGTTTGTTTTTCATTCTTTATCCTATATCCACCAGATTAGAAAACCCTAGAGAAGCAAAGTGGCCACAGAAGACCAATTTGAAAGTTTTTGTTTTAAAGAGAAGAGGGATGGTCATCTACTTTGTCTTAGTGATGCCAAAAGGTGCAGACATCAACCTCCAGGCTGTGGGGTCCTCAGCTGCAGCCTCCGCCCACAGCCGCCTCTACCTGGTTCTTCCCTGTCCAGTTCCAACAAGAACAGCAGAAGTGGTCAGAACAGATCAGAAAAAGAAAATTTTAGTTCTCTATGAGACAGAACTGAAGTTGGGTCACCTCCTTTATAAGTAAAAAAAGATGATATGAGACTTGTGTATCCGTGCATTTGGTTCATTAATTAATAAATTCACCTTAAAATTTGCATGATGCTTTGCCTACCTCTTCATTTTTTGGGTGCAGACATGCAGCTAAGATAGTTATGTTTGTAGTCCCAACAGCATTTAAAAATATTTCTTTTTTCTCCCTGTGGAAATGTTCCCCTAGCTGCTTTTTAAATTTGCCTGGCTTTGGCACATTTTTTTTTTTTTTTTTTTT
>NW_016107492.1:169923-242347 GCF_001604975.1 Cebus imitator | reverse complement strand
CAACTTCTGCCTCCCAGGGTCAAGTGATTCTTCTGCCTCAGCCTCCCAAGAAGCTGGGATTACAGGCATGAGCCACCACATCCAGCTAATTTTGTATTTTCAGTAGAGACAGGGCTTCTCCATGTTGGTCAAGCTGGTGTCGAACCCCCGACCTGAGGTGATCTACCTGCCTCAGCCTCCCAAAGTGCTGGGATTACAGGCGTGAGCCACCGCGACTGGCCATCTTTGGCACATTTAAAATGAAGTGCTATGGTACTACCAAGCATTGGATGCTTTTTTATTTTATTTATTTATCTTTTATTGCACATGTACTGTGTTTCTGGCACTGTTCTAGATACTTGAAATGCAAAACTCCCTGCTCTTGTAGAGCTCAGAAATAATATGACTTCATTTGGTTTCACTTTTTGTATTAGTTTCCAATCATCATAGTTAGAAATTACCACAAATTTAGTGGCTAAAAATAGTATAAATTTATTCTCTTACAGTTCTGGAGTGAGGCCTATGGCACTAAAATCGAGGGGCTGGCAAGGCTGGTTCCTTCAGAAGGCCCCAGGAAAGCACCTGCACTTTGTCTCTTCCAGCCTTGAGAGGCCGCTGGTATTCCTTGGCTAGTGAATACATCACTCCAATCTCTGCTTCTGTAGTCAGGTTACCCTCTCCTCTGTCTGACCTTCCAGTGTCCTTCTTATGAAGAAGCCTTGGGATTTTATTCAGGTTCACTGGAATAATCCCAGATAACCTCATCACAAGATAACTAACTTAATCACATTTGCAAAGTGTCTTTTGCAGTGGAAAATAACATATTCACAGGCTCTGGGGATTGGAATACGGATATATTTGGGGAAGGGGAGCATGCTGTTTAGCCTACCACACTTTTTCAATATTTAAGACTGAAGAACTTATTTTCTTTTTGGGAAAGCTTCAGTTAAAATGTCATACGAATTGTTTTATAAAAGAATAATTCCATTCTCTTTCTCACAGATTGCAGGTAGACTGCTACAACATGAAGGCATGTGTGAGTTCCATTATGCTATGGGAGCAGGGTGTTCAGAAATCCAGCTCTATTACATTGTTTTCTGATGATCTCCAGCAAATGATTCAGTCTCTATGACCTTTGGTTTCTTCATCTTTCCACAGCGGTGATAATAGTACCTCTGTCAACTGTTGTCTGTTGTCTGAAGAGCAACTGAGATAACAATGAAAACCAGTCGACATACTGTGATTGGAGTTTCTCAAACTCTCACACACAAAGTCTTAGGGAATTAATAGATGGGTTTTAATAGAGTTTTGATTCTCTGGATTTGCATGCAATTTTTGTTCATATATGTGAACTTGGGGGAAATAGTATCTCTATTTTTCATTATATTTTCTGAGTCTATATATTTTTCAAATACTAAAAATCATTGCACTGGATAATTATAATAACATTTCTCTTTTCTTTTAACTTCCCTAGGAATGGGATAGGTACTCTCCCTTCCTTCATCAAAATCACAACATTAATGTATAGGGAAACTTTTCTAACTGAACACTAATATCTAGAAACTGTAGTGGCACATCCTTTTCTCTTTCTACAGTGGTAATTTCTAGAACACAGTACACATCCTGTTTAAAGTAGATGACATACTTACATAAAACATCAATATCCATATGATATTGTTGCACTTAAAGTTTTATGCCCTGTTCCAACTTCCGCTGCTCCACTGAAGCCGCTAAGTATGGCTTTCACCACTGATAACAATTTAGCCTTGATCTGTCTGGATTACTCATCACACTTCCAACCACATGTTTCAAAACTCATCAAGCCCTCCTAGCGTCACTTTGCCAGCACCCACTGCCATCTTTTTCTACCTGCCCTACTCACCCCAACTCACTGAATCATGAGGCAGAAGAATCACTTGAATGGGGAGACAGAGGTTGCAGTGCTTTGTAGACTAAAGTGATTTGAATGGAGGCACTTTATGGAGCCCCTGTTCATGGCTTGCTTATTCTAGGACACAATATGTCCTTAAAACTATGGCACTATGACATAATATTATCACATTGTACGATAGACTGCGAGTTCCAGTAGAGTGGAGCTCATATTTTGTCTTCTTCCTTACCCCTAACACTGGATTTCATGCCTGGAAGAGCTCGGGAAATATTTGTCATATTAAATCAAATATTTACTAACTCCAAACCCATTGGTTTTTTCCCCCCGGGAACCTATCTGTCTATGTTCTTCTTTATTAATGGCATCACCCTCTAAAAAGACATCCCAGTTTGGAACTGTGATAATTTATGTCAGGGGTCAATAGACTATGGCCCTTGGGCCGACTCCAGCTGCCACCTGTTCCTGTCAGTGAAGTTTAACTAGAACAGACCGGAGTTGAGTAGTTATGACAGAGACTGCAAAGGCTAAAATATTTGCTATCTTGCCCCTCTACAGAAAATATTTGTCAACTGATAATTTATGTGATAATGCCCAGCAATGTTACCTCTTGTCCATATTACTTTCTGAAATGTGAATCGTCTTCCTGATTCTTTCTCAACTCACTCTTAATCCCAACTTACATCAAGTGCTACTTCCATAAGCCAAGAACAATGGATGTCAGCCCCTGAGGACAGGAATCCAGTCATATGTACCTCACATCCTCAACTGAACTCAGTAGCCATTGCTTGCGTGAAGTACCTTCTCTAAATATCTGGCCAAGTATCTTACTGTCTGTGGTCATCTCTAGGCTTTCCTGTAGGTATTTCATGTAGAGCATAAAGTTCTCTTTTTTTATTTTTTTTAAATTTTTGAGATGGAGTTTCGCTCTTGTTGCTCAGGCTAGGGTGCAATGGCACCATCTCTGCCTCAGCCTCCTGAGTAACTGGGATTATAGGAGCCCACCACCACGCCCGGCTAATTCTTTAATTTTTTTTTTTTTTTTTTTTTTTTTTTTTTTTTTTTTAGTAGAGACGAGATTTCGCCATGTTGGCCAGGCTTGTCTCAAGCTCCTGGGCTCAAGGAGACGAGATTTCGCCATGTTGGCCAGGCTTGTCTCAAGCTCCTGGGCTCAAGTGATCTCCCTGCCTCAACCTCCCAAAGTGTTGGGATTACAAGCGTGAGCCACCGCGACAGACCGCGAGCATAAAGTTCTTTATATACCTACACTTTTAGAAGCCTCTGTGCAAGTAGATGCTTCAGGGCTTATTAAAGGAGAGTCTTCACAGTGAGCAAAAAGCCCAGAAATGGCGTTGTGGAAAATACAATAAGAAAATTATGCAAAGAGATAAGAGTGAAATACACACTGATTTTCTGTAGCAGTTTTAATGTTTGAGAGTGTATTGTCTAGCAACTAAATAATCAATAACAGGAAGGAAAGAAAAATCTACGTGGCATGAATTGATATTTTATGTTTCAACTTTTATCTAAAAAAAAAAAAAAAACAAACCCTGCTAACATAAAAATAAGTATAGAGTAACCTTACTTTGCAGTGTTAAGAAATACATGTTTTGTTCTGGACTTGTTGAATGACATTATTTACCCACAGATGCGCGAGGTCGAAGGATTTGTAAAATGCTTCTCTTTTAGGACTCTCTCCAGATTTTAAGCATGGGGAGGATTGGTTTCCTCATCCTCTATGTTGTCAGTGGAGGAAAACTTAAAACTGATGAACCGGCGGGGCGCGGTGGCTCACGCCTGTAATCCCAGCACTTTGGGAGGCAGAGGGGGCGGAGCACAAGGTCAAGAGATCCAGACCATTCTAACAACATGGTGAAATCCCGCCTCTGGTAAAAATACAAAAATTAGCTGGGCATGATGGTGCGAGCTTGTAATCCCAGCTACTCAGGAGGCTGGGGCGGTAGAATCCCTTGAACCGGGAGACAGAGGTTGCAGTGAGCCGAGACTGCGCTACTGCACTCCAGCCTGGTGTCAGAGCGAGACTCTTGTCTCCAAAAACAAAAACAAAAACAAAAACAAAAACTGATTAACCTATTTCCTCATATATTCTTTTTTTTTTTTTTTTTTTTTTTTTGAGACGGAGTTTCGCTCTTGTTACCCAGGCTGGAGTGCAATGGCGCGATCTCGGCTCACCGCAACCTCCGCCTCCTGGGTTCAGGCAATTCTCCTGCCTCAGCCTCCTGAGTAGCTGGGATTACAGGCACGCGCCACCATGCCCAGCTAATTTTTTGTATTTTTAGTAGAGACGGGGTTTCACCATGTTGACCAGGATGGTCTCGATCTCTTGACCTCGTGATCCACCCTCCTCGGCCTCCCAAAGTGCTGGGATTACAGGCTTGAGCCACCGCGCCCGGCCTTCCTCATATATTCTATTGTTCCTGTGACAGAAACTGAAGCTTCATAGGGCTTCCTAGAGTATAAAGGGATCTTTTTGCTGTTCAATTTCAGAACTTTATGAGTTTACAAGGTAAACCTTTGGGACATGTGAGATAACATGGCTACAAAATAGCATTAAAATTATCAGGGGCATTGAGAAAAATGGACTTATCCCAAACCTGAGCTGATTACTATGCAAAGAGGTAAAAACACCACCAAAGGTTGTCTCAGGGAAGGGCTGGTTGGTAGGTAGGCATGGAGGGATACTGGGCAAGAGTGTGTATTTGTTTTCTCTTTTGAATATTTTTTTCCTGATTGTTGCAACATAGGCTAATTTTGTAATTCACAAGAAATTTTAGTTCTAAAAACCTCAAAAGACCTCAAATAGCCAGATATGAGCCTAGAGATGAGTATTAAAAAATTCTAAAGTCTAGGTATATCTTAATCAAAATTTGATCAAAATAATAAAATATTCACAAATCACAGGGACTTACACAAACATATGCATGTATTTCCCTGCCTATCCATCTCTATCTATCTATCTCTATTCATCTATTTATCACTCTATAGCAAATATCAATTTCAGAGCATTGTTGCCAACTATGTGTAGTTTGAAAACTACAGTTACAGGCTGGGTGCAGAAATTCCAGCACTTTGGGAGTTTGAGGCAGATGGATTGCTTGAGCCCAGGGGTCCCAGACCAGCCTGGGCAATATGGTGAAACCCTGTCTCTACAAGAGATAGTTTTTTTTTTTTTAGACATTACCCTGTCATCCCATCTACCTAGGAGGCTGAGGTCAAAGGATTGCTTGAGCGTGGGAGGTCAAGGCTGCAGTGAGCCATGATTGTGCCACTGCACTCCAGCCTGGGTGACAGAATGAGATCCTGTCTCAAAACAAACAAACAAAACTATAGTTACAATAGTAATGAAGCCTATAGATTAGGGTGAACAGTAACAATAGTTTTTAATATGTTGCTTAATAGTTGAGACCCAGGAAACAGATATTATATGTTTTTCATTCATACATTATGAGGCACGTACTCTTTACCTTTTAGTCCATTCCAATCTATAATTGCCTTTGAGAGTCAATAGGCCCACTCCTGTAAGGGTAAAGATAACAGTTTGATGCACCATTGAAATCAGAGAAAAAAGGCACTGGATTCAGAAATACTGTTTCTTTACTGATTTAATATATGAACCAACTAAATTATTACTCTCACTAGAAACATAAGGCCTAATTTCTGTTGGGCAATATATAAATGTTACGAGATTGTTGAAGAGCCCTGGACAAGATTAACTTCTATGTTATTTTGAAGCGTAGGTCAATTTTTATTGCTGAGGGAGTCAAAATAATTATGTAATATTTTAAAAGGAGTTAAGAGACAGTAATAAATCTCTGATCCTGAGTCTCTGTCTATACCTTATTCTAACCTAGAAACGACTCCTCTGACAGCTCATGTTTAAATCTTATTAGGTATACACTTAAAATTATACCAAAACTCCACCCTGCCAACCACACTATTACACTCATCACCTCCTACATTCCTTCTATCTTACTTAGTATTTCTAAAACCTTTTTAATCTTATTGTTTCCTTCTCCCACTCTATCCCAAAGTTAGTACTTATTTTTGCTCCACTTTTTTGGATTTGAATATTATTCTGATTAAGAAGTGTCAAGCTTCAATCTCTAAGTTTTCCTTTGCTCAAACATCTTCTTCAACCCACTCAAATGCTTATCTCATCAGGGTCCCCATATGCCCTGCTGTGTTGGAGAGTCTAGGAATGTGGATTTTGCTATATTTCCTATTGAAAATGTAGGCTGCAGCTGAAGTGAAACGCACAACTTCCCCAGCTTTGTTATTTCAACCTGAACAATGAAAAGAAAGCAAGCTATCTCCAAGACCAGAGCAAGAGCAATTTCTCTGAGGGTGGACAAACCTTCAATTTAGGTGTAACGTAGCCAGAGCATGGGATGGTAAACCAGAATAGGGTTAGAAGAGAGGAGAAACCTGTAAAGATCCCCTGAATCAGTTGAAACACAAGTGGAAGTAATCTCTGTCCCTACCTTACCTGCGTGACTTTGGGAGAATTCTGGACCTCTCAGACTCATCATCTATAAGGGGCGCATCATAAGACCTATTGTTGTAGGTTTGTTGTGAGACTGTGACTAGCACACAGCCCAGCACTTCGTATACAGATGGAACTCATTTAATAGCAGTTATTGTTATTATTCTTTGCTTTGCAGAGAGCAGGGCTTGTAAATGAATTGAGAAAGTTAAAATTTCTAGAGGCATTGTGGCAAACATATACTTATCCTGGGGCATCAAGTAAATGTGGGAGGGAGCCTAAAGAGCTTGGCTCTGACAAGGGAAGTCTTTAGTACACAATTAGAAAGCTATCCCCATAAATTTACTTAATATTTTTCTCACCAAGGCTCCCAAATACCCTACCAAGTTTGAGAGTCTGGTAATATGTATTTCACTTTTCTTCCTATTGAAAATATAGACTATAGGCTAAATAAAATTCGCAACTAAGAGCAACAGTCTGCCTCTCTTGATCCACCAAACATTTTGCTTCTCCCCAGGGACCTGCTTTCTTTTTAGCTAAAAAGTGTCATATTAGAGCTGTACTCCAATGACACCTCATAACTTCTATTTTCTTTTGGGATATCCACAATGTGACTGTGAGGTTTAACCCCAAGTCAGGGCAGAAGACAGCTTTGTTCCTTCAAGGACCATAGGCAGGGGGACATGACAGGCAGATTATTGTGTTTCTTTCTAAAGGCCAATTTTATGACATTATTAAGTTTAGGAATTTAGGAATGTCTTACAGATTTTCATAATTTGGACCATTGAAATAATTTTCCTTACTCCATTTGGAGAAAGTCATCTACACAGAACTCTATGAGACACAAGAAGATGACAGAGACAGTGAGGTCTCTGGAACTGGCCTCATTTTTTCAGGTCCCACTACAAAGAGCCTGTTGACTGCTGATGGTGATGGTGGTCGGGGGACAGCTCCTCTGGGCTCTGCTTTTCCTCTGGCAAGGCATCTGATCTCAGTCTATCTGAGTTTCATATTTTTCATCCAAAAAATATGAGAGTTGGATTAGATGTCTACATTCCTTCTAGCCCTAACATTATATCAACATCAGTATTTGTATTCTTGGTCTGACCCTTCACATCCTCCAGGGATCCTAGATGCAGGAAATGAAAATTGGACGGGAAGTTAGGAGTCCTGTTCTCTTAATAGTCAGTGGAGTGATGATGGTCACCTCACTCTCTCTGGGCCTTGACTTCCTCTTTTGTAATGAAGTTCAGTGAAGAGCAAACAAGGCAAGTTATTTGCCCAGAGAGTCGGCCTGTGGGGTGGTTGGGAAGAGCACAGAGCAGATGATGTCAATGTCCTTCCCACTTCTTGAATCCTGTGAGTCATCTTAGACACTCTGTCCACCATTAGTCAACCAAAGCTGAAATTAAACAATTTCATGAAATCTAAATTCCTGTTTTTTGCTGTTCTGTGTTAGTTTTACTGTTTTTGTTTTTGTTAGCAGCTCTTCACAAGTAGAAAGAAAGCCTGATTGGTAAGAAGATGACAACTAAAATATTTTAGGAATCAGTTTCCTGACATCATATAAAAGGACTTCTTATAAACCCAGGAATCAAAACAATTCACAGAACAGAATTTCACCGAGGAATTGTGTCTTACCTATCTCTACTGCAAGAGTTTAATGAGCAACATTTGTTTAATGTTACTTTAAGTTCTAGCCCTTATTTGTTAAGAAAAGCAAAAAGCAGAAAAACCCACATTGGGTTACTGTATATTATTAACCTTATTGATTGCTACTTCTCTGAATCACAAAGAACAATTAATCTTAATGATCAAAGAAAGGCAGTGCATTGCTATTTACTATTGGGTAATTTATATGAATGCAGTTAACTGCCCTTTCCAGCTCAGAGAACCCCGTGGGTTAGGAAAGACGTACCATTGTTTTCTGTTTAGTAGACATCGATTGGTAAATAAAAAATCAGATTATCTTCTGTTCACATTTCAATTAGGTAACAAGGAAGATAAACAAATAAAATTAACATAGCTTTGCAGTAAAAAACTCTTTTCAGTTGTCTTCTTTAAACTTTCCCAAGCTCGGACTGCTGTAAGAAATATGAACTAGAATCCTTTCTTCCAAATTGTGAATCTATAGAGACCACTAGCTTCCATTTTATAGGTTATCTGCAATCAGCTCGACTGAGTCATCAATGGGTAGAGACAATGTAGCTATGTACGAATAAGAAAAATAATGTATGAATAAAACTAATACACTATGGCTTTTAAAAACCTAGTATTTATCCTTATGAATTCCTTACAATTCCTCAGTACACAATAGGCCCTAAAGAATTCTTGTTTCTAATATGATTATTAATTTCTCTGTGGTTTCTGTCTTGACACATGTAATACCAAAGTATGAATATCTAGAAGTGTCTTTTTTTTTTCTTGATAATTCTTTACTGTTTATAAGTACATAAAACACATCCAGGGGCCCAGTGAGATTTCAGTCATTATTAATGATAGGAAGGTTGATACAGAAAGGGATTCCTCTATTAAATGCTTTGGTGAAAGATGGTTTTTAAAATTATTTCTTGGAATTTTTCTCTTAACACAAGGGCCATCCGTTCAATGTGTTTATTCAATATATTTAGCCATTTGCCAACCCCTTTTCACGTTGCTGTATTTGATACTAATGATTATCCATTCATTCACACATTTGACAATTTTAGAAGATAACAGCAATGAATAAATCTGTCCTCATGGAACTTACAGACTAATTACATAAAATAGGAACTAAAGCTGATGACACAGTGAAAAACTAGGAGCATTTCATTTATAAGTTCTTTTGTAAATTTTACTTTAAGTCTGGGATACATGTGCTGAACATGCAGGTTTGTTGTATAGGTGTACATGTATCATGGTGGTTTGCTGCACCTATCAACCTGCCATCTAAGTTTTAAGCCCTGCATGCATTAGGTATTTGTCCTAATGCTCTCCTTCCCCTTGTCCCCCACCCCCAGGCTTCTGATCACACGCTGGAGCCAGAAGTATCTTTAAATAGGGTTCTGGTATTTTTAAAAAGCTAAATCAATAATTTGATTATTCTTAGGATTTCAAAAATATAGTATAATCTTTCTAAAGACACAACCTTTTATTTTAAAAGTATAAACTTAGCTCATTACAAAACAAGAAAGAAAATAAAGAGATTTACTTAAGAGAGAAAGCTGGCTTCGGTGCTTTAGTAATAAATGTAACTTTCCTTGAATGAAGAAAATAATATATTTTTGAAGATTTCTACTTTAAAAGCTTCATTTCTTTTTCTCAAGCACTTTCTTCAGAGATTTATGATTAAATCCCTTCAGAATCCCTGATTAATTCCCTCCAGAAGACATCAGAAGTCAGGTAAATGGAGAAGTAGAAGGAATATCTTGCCAGAAGTACCTAGGCCTTCTCTGTGTTGTGTCAAATCAGCCAAGCGAGTTGTGTGTTTGAAACCTTGGTGTTTGGCTATTACAGTTTAAAACCATTATCAATAGACTCATGAGCCTTGAATGAGGGACCTTGATACGGCCTCTGAGGCATCATCTGGAGGGCAGGAATATCCTTGAAAAAATTGGCATGACCTCAGTGAGAACATTCTGAGAAGTCTCAGTAGATATAAACTAGTGTGCATGGTAACCCTTATATTGCCAGACTATGGGGCCTTTGGGAACACCTGGAATTTCTATGATAATTGCAATCGTTATTTCCTTGATTTTCCTGTCCCTTCCCCACAATTCTCACTGGGATCCCAGCACTCTCTTTTCTTTCCTCTCTCACTGAGAGGGTCCTGGGGACCCCATGTTGTTTCTCAGTGGCTGTTGCAACTCAGCTTAGGTGATCCCAGGCCAGCCACTTTATTGCTGCTGCTTCTTCCATTCAGTAGCCTTGTTACTCTTTCTCCCTATCTATACTTTGACTTGCTGTAAGAACTTCTGCCATTGGTACCAACAATGTTGGAGGAAAGTATTTCCATCACCAATTAATGATTTCTGGACCCCCAAGGATCAAATTTTCTGCTTTTTCTTTACTAATACCATATTAGGAATTTCGAGCATAATTGCCAAAGCCCAAGAATAACACAGCAAACTTAATCCTCACCAATGATTGCTCAGTAACACAAAAAGGGCACATGTTTGGCATGTTTCGACAGCCTACGATCCCTGCCTTCTCTATATTATATGTCCACAGCCTCTCCTTCTAAGCTCCCTTTTGGTGTGGGTGTGCTAACATCATCAACCTGAAATTCAGGCCCAAAGTTTCCTTCCCCAAAGCCCAGAGAATCTTTCCAAAAGAACTCTGGGTGGTATTGTCTGAGTCTCCAGACTCTCCAAGGCAAATATAGTGATTAGAATCCATATTAATTTTTTATTTCTGGTGTAACAAATTACTGCATATATAGTGACTTGAAACAAGACAAATTTATTATCTTATATTTTGTTGGTCAGAGCCCTGGTGTGGGTCTCATCAGAAGAAAATCAAGATGCCAGCAGTCTGTTTCTTTTTGAAGGCTCTAGGGGAGAATATGGTTCTCAGGTTGTTGGCAGAATTCAGTTCCTTGTGGTTGGAGGACTGAGATTCTCATTTTCTTCTAGTCTGCTGAAAGTCATTCTCAGCTTCTAGAGGACACACATTTTTTGACTCATGGCCCACTTCCTCCAACTTCAAAGGAAGAGTATGCTCCATGTTAGAATTTTTTTGATTAATAAATCGAGATAAAGAAAAAAATAGATATTTATTAGGTCATTAAATGAAGAAATCTAGGTGGCTTCAGGCACATGTGTATCCAGGGATTCAAACAGAACTTCAGGAATTTGCCTCTTTTCATCGCTTGGTTCTCCTTTTTCTCTGTGCTAATTACCAATTCCGGCAGGTTGTTTCTTTGTAGGCTTTTGCCTCATCATTCAAGTAACTCCAGTGGAAAGAAAGTTTCTCTTTCTTAAGAGTTCCATCAAAAGTTTGGGTTATCCTGCAACGTTATAGGATCATCTTGGGAACAATTACCTTGTGCCAGGGTAATACAGTAGTATGATTGGCTAGACCCAGTCAAAATCCAGATGCAAAATTGTAACCAAAATTCCCAGCTCTGGAGCCAGGAGATGGGTCAGGCTCAGTTTAGTCATCTGGATTGAGGGTGCATAGAAGTGTTATTACCTGAAGTGGGTGTGAATGCTATACAGGCAAGAAAAACAGATGTCTATCATTGCTTCTCAGAATTTGGGTAAACATCAATAGAGATGTAATAACTGAAGGTAAAAATATAGGTTGCAGAAGTAAGAAGTTGGTCTTTAGAAAAATGCACATTATAAATTATTCATGTGAATAAAACAAAGTGACCTTTATCTGTCATGTAAATATTACATACTTACATGTACCCTTCCATATTCTATCTGTGCAACTTCAAGCAAAGTATTTAATCTCAAGTTTCTCATATGTAAAGTAAAGGTATTATCAATTACCTTTTGGAGTTGTTTCAAGGACTTGAGATGATGCTGATAAGGAATGCACTCCTGTGTCTGGCATATAGTTGATGCTCAATGAATGGTAGCTGTCATTATCACCATGGTTATTATTTTAATGAATCTCAGCCCTTCTCATTGCTGAAGAACCGTTTGAACTCACCACACTTCTACATCTAAGTTTTCCTTGAGGGTAAATCAGCTACTTATAATGTTTTGCTTTGTCAGACTTGAAATAAAATTTTTATCAATTTGCTCTGAAGCCATTAAAGGCCTTTCTTTATTGATTCAGCTCTAAGGAAAACCCCAAAAGTCTTAAATAGAGCAACACTGATTGAGGTTAATTTTGTTTTCACATAAATCAAAGGCAAAGCGAAGTTGGACTAGCAATGTTGCTGACATGAAATTCACATCCTTCTGAGATGTTCTGTCACTGCTGCTCTTCATCAAAAGCCGGTTTTATTTTATCAGCCAAGAGGCATATGATTTTGAGCCTATATATCTCTCTTCTCAATTCTAATTCTTACAGAATGGCTTCTCCTACTGAAAAGTAGGATAGCTAAGGCCTGGGACATGGTCTGGGTAGTAGGTTGCTGGAATGGGTGTCGAGATGGGAGCTCTGTGTGCAGACTAGGCCCATTAGGGGACAGGGTGGGCAGAAAATGCTGTGGATTCAAGGGCTGCAAGATTCACTCAGGATTTTCTCCGAGGGAGTCAATTACTGGGCAGACGAGGGCACAAGTTAATTCATGTTCTGGTAGACAGTGGAAATGAAGATCTTGACACACTTCCTGTCCTTATCCTGGTGTTCTCAGGACAAAGAAAAGGATGGGGCCTGTGGGGACCCTGCAGTACACACTGAGTGTTAGTTTCCTAGGACTGTAACAAATATTCACAAATTTGGGGTGGCTCAGAACAGCGCAGAGTTATTGTCTCACAGTTCAGGAGGTCACAAGTCTAAAAATGAGTTGGCAGAGCTGTGCTCTTTCTCTTTTCCTCGAAGAGAAAAATTGATTTCCTTGCCTTTTCAGCTGTATTCATTGGCTATGGCCCCTTCCCGCCCACTCCATCCCCTTGTCTGAACCTTCAAATTCCTTTCTGTGTTTGAGCTCTGGTTCCATCATCACATCTTCCACTCAGACGCTCCTGCCTCTCTCTTTCCTTACAAGGACCCTTGTGATTATATCATAATGGCACTCCAGGGTAATCTCCCATCTCAACATTCGTAATCCTTTGCCCATCTGCAAAGCCTCTTTACCATGTTAGGTAACATATCCGCAGGTTCTGGGGATTATAATGTGGGGATCTTTGGTGGCAGGGCATTATTCAGCCAACCACACCCCCCCATTCCAAATATAGGCTCAGTTATTTAATTCAAGGGCAAAAATATGAAATTCTCCTTGCAAGAGAAACCAAGAAACATCACCGAGAAAGAATAATTTTTGCGCAGAAGTTGTTACTAGTCCCCAGGATCCTTAGTGTGTGCTTACAACAACCAACAGCAGGGGAGTAAGTCCTATTATGACATATTAATTTTTAGGATATTTTCATTTTTTTAAAAAAAGGTCTTATCAATGGCCAGAGAGGATTGGCTGATATGGATGAAAAAAAAATGGTAGATATGCTAATGTCTTAGTGGGGAAGAGAGATGATAAGTGAGTCAAAATAAATGTTTGTTGAATGATACCAGCATATCTGAAATGACTACACGGATTGTGATACTGCTACATAAACTCGAAAAAAGCAGTAAAGCATTTCAGGAAACAGGACTATTTTTAAAACTTTTATAAAGTCATGGTCATTTATGGGCATAAAAATGAACCTTCCATTTTACCCAGACCCCAGTTAGGGGTTGTATTAGTTTACTAGGCTTCCCTAACGAAGTACCACAGACTGCGTAGCAAAACAACAGAAATGTGTTTTCTTACATTTCAGAGGCTAGAAATCTGAGATCAAGGTGCCAGTAGGATTGATTTCTTTCTAGTTCTTCCTCCTTGGTCTGTCTTCTCCTTGTGGCTTCACCTGGTCTTCCCTCTGTGCCTGTCTGTGTCTTTAATCTCTTCTTATAAAGACACCAGTCATATTAGGCTAAGGCCCACCCATATGACCTTATTTTAAACTATTTACCTCTTTGAATACCTCATCTCAAAATATAGTCACATTTTGAGGTACTGGGGGTTAGGACTTTACCACATGAATTTTTCAGAGACACAATCTAGTCCACAGCAGTGATCAACCAAATTTACGGTTTTATATTATATTTTGGTGGAGTAATTTGTTCCTGCGGCACCAGTCTCTCTTCCTGAAAAACCCAGAGAGAAGGGTTGGCATAAGGGTAAGCTTCCTTGCAGACACCAGGTGTTATTTTCAAACCTTGCTGTCATCAGCCAGTACCATAGTGAATCCAAGATAAGATCAATTCATTCTGGATCCATGTCTTTTTCAAAGTTACACAGAACCTTAGGGATTTAGAAGTTATCACAGAAAGTTATGTAAGCTATCCAAGCTGTTATCTATTCCTTTTTTTACGTATTCGTATTAACTCACAATTCTGTTAAAACAGAGGGTTATATTCTTTGGCTTTTCCTGTTTCAGTTATTTTATTTTCATATGTAGTGGGGTGGCTACTTAAAGTTAGGCTTAGAAATGCAGAAATGTAGTTTTATTTTCTGTACCTGAACTCAACTTACCCATCAGACCCCTGATTCTGGTCAAGAATGAGGAAAACCTTTAAGTAGCCCATTCAAGTTTTCTCAGACATTTTCAGTTTAAATCTTCCTCTTTTCCAGGGTGAGTCAGTGTTTCTGCTCCCTTTCCTTCCCCAGGATGAGACTCAGACCCTGGGTGGAGAAGCGAGGGGGAAGGCTCCTAGTCCTCCCTCTGTCCTCTTGTCTTTTCTATTCCCTGAGGTGTCTCATGCCCAGGGTTGAATTTGCTATGTAGTCAATGAAGCTCAAACTTCAGAGGTACTCATTTGCAGATCTTCCTCTGAGGTCTTGGAGAGGGCCTTATTGAGGGGTTCACATGATCCCAGTTTTTCTAACATTAATGAAAGTAAAACATTTTAACAGCAATTGATTGAGACACTGTGGCCTGCCACTTGACTTCCCTTTCACTAAAGCTATCTGCCATAAAAAGTGGCCTTGGAGTGGTTGTAAGAACATCAGTTATCTAAGAGGAAGGTGACATGGGACTACCCTCAGTTTGTATTTAGTGTGATATATTTATATGGTTTGCAGTCACTTCCACACATGGTTAAGTTATATGCTGGACAACCTGGGGTAGGAATGGTTTCTAGAAATATTCTTGTCACTTGCTGTACCCACTTATAATGTGCAGGGCTGGAGTGGTATCAGGATATATGACCTGCAATGCCTGGCACCAGAAGGGTGTTGGGAGTGGAGGAGAAAACGGCTTGGGAAAAGCCTGTAGAAGTTTCCTCCAGTCATCAGAGGGGTAAAATAGTAAAGGGAGGATTCAATTCTCACTGGCAACTGGGCATACAAAAGTTTTCTCAGGCCAGGAATACACTGAATAATGTAGCATATACACTTGTAAATGTTATGCATGTATATATATATATATATATATATATATATATATATATACACACATATATATATGTATATATATATATATATATATATATATATATATATTTTTTTTTTTTTTCTTATGGAAATTCTGCAAAATGGGACTTATAATTTCTGTTTGTAGGACACAGGCACAAACAGTAGGTACATCTATGCATGAAGTCACAGGCTTTATGCTTTCAAATTATCAGTAATAGAAAAAGCCAACCAATTGATGAAAATGTGAATTATCTATCTTTTTATCCTCTCTATAGAAAATATTACAAAATAATTATCCTATGAAGAGGTGATCAAAGAGTTTGCAGTCCAAAATGTAGGAAAAATATCTTACTAAGGTATAAATAATTAATACAAATGTTGTCTAGATTTTGTGAGACTTGTAGTATATGGAAGCTTTCTTATATTTTTCTTTCCTCAATTAAAAAAAAAATTTACTTTTGGCCAGGCACAGTGGCTGAGGCCTGTAATTCCAGCACTTTGGGAGGCCGAGATTGGAGAAGCGCTTGAGGCCAGAAGTTCAGGCCAGTCTGGCCAACGCGGCAAAACTGTCTCTACTAAAAATACAAAAATTAGCCGAATATGGCGGCCCATGCTTGTACTACCAGCTACTCAGGTGGCTGAGGCAGGAGACTTGCTGCATCCCAGCAGGCGAAGGTTGCAGTGAGCCAAGATGGTGCTACAGCACTCCAGCTTGAGCAACAGAGTGAGACTCCATCTCAAAATAAATAAATAAAAATAAAAATAAATATTCTCTTTTATTCTTAGAATCATATTGATCATTTTGTATACCTTTTTTTCATAAAGTGGGCTCCTAAAATTCTATGCACTTTAGGCTCTATGGACCTGAGCTGGCCGCCTTCTCTATGCCCCTTGATCAGTGAACATTGCGTGCTGACACGAGGGGCCTGACCCCAGCCCGAAGCAGCTCTTCCTGCATTCTCATTGTCGAGACCCCAGAAATGTCGTGGTCAGTGTCCCCTGAGCAGGAGCGTTTCAGCACATCTCTGTCCATTTCTGAATTTCAGAGGCACTGGATGCCCCAGTGACATTCAAGATGCCCCACTGGCATCACAGGCATATGAAGCATGGGGAGCAGAGGGCATGCAACTCCAAGTTCCCTTTCAGAACAAACACTCCATGCCAGTGTGCCCATCAATGTTGAGATGTGTGTGGTAGGGGTGACGGTGGGCCTAGGGACCCTTTGTGAAGTCATCTTTTTTTGTTGTTGTTGTTAAGTAGAGCTGTACTTTATTCAGTGATGAAAGGAAGACATGATGAGATGGGACAACCAGGTCTTGAGAGAATGCTTGCCTTGGCGTAAGACCAATTTTATCAGCCGAGAATGACAAGACACATTGAACAGAGGTGTCAGAGTTGTGAGAAGTATACAAAATAGAATTCCAGAGCAGAGAGGGCAGCCAAACAAATGAAGAAAGTGACCCCTGCTCTGAAGTCAGCTTGTGCACTTAGTTTCTGTCTCTGGAATCAGACAAGGTGAGAATCAAAAACATTTCCTTAATACAACAAAGTAATCACACCATGATGACCAAGAAAGAGACTGATACCATATGGAACCATTCTGTAAGTGTGAGGCCGTCTTGACACAGCCTTCTTTGCTTTGGAATTTCTAAACTAGTCTGGAAATTTATTTATCTACCCCCTCTAAGTGTTTGGATCTCAGGAGGCAGGCCAGTTTTATACTTATACTACTAATGCTTTCTAAGCACCCCCTCACAACTTCAGGACCAGCTAGTATAGCACTGCGGTGTAATTGCTAAGAGCACAAAGTGGAGATAAATCAAAGGGGTCAAATACCAACACTATCAGTCACAAGCTGTGTAATCTAGAGTAAATGACTTAACCTCTCTGAGATTCAGTTTTCTTATCTGTACAAAAGATTGCTATAAGAATGAATGAGTTCATATATGTAAAGTACTTTGAATACAAAATGTGTACGTTGTAACTATTATAATTCCCTCACTGCAGAGCATGCACTTGTACCATATTTTTTTCCTCTTTTCTGGCCTGTGACTTACAGGGAAAACACTGTGGTCTGGCCTTCAGGCTTTGGTCCCTGATATTCAAAAAGAAGCTTTTGGGATTTAGAACATTCTTTTCTATATCAAAGACTAAGCAGTTACATTCAAAAGCCTGCATTTCAGGACTATTGTTCCTGAGATGGATTTCAAGTGACTATTTTGGAAGTCTACAAATGAACATAAATTTTTAGCTTATGCGTGTATCCCAGCTGTAAAGATACTAAACCTCTCTGAGACAATGGGAACTGCTGGCTATAAAGAGAAAGATCATGAGCAAAGATGAAGAAAAGGGGCAGTAATTAAAGTAATAACAAATTTCAAAATGCTACACAAATAACCAATGAAGGAGAATCAACATTTAAAATTTCCTTTAAAAGTGCCAGGTGTCAGGCCATGAAATACATATATATATACACACTACACACACACACACACACACACACACACACACACACACACATATATATGTGTATATATATATGTATATATATTAACTTCTTCTTTACAATCGCCTATTATATGGATAGTTTTATTTTACTGGTGAGTAAACGAAGGTTTGTAGAGTTTTAAGTTACTGCTCAAACAATACAGTGTGATAAGGGATAGGCTAGATTCAAGCGGATGTTTTGCTTCCAAGGAAGAGGTCTTTCCACTCATTGTTCCTGCTACTCCATCCCCTGCTCTCTAAAATGTAATTCTCTGAAAGAAAAGCATCTGACTGGAAAATAGCATTTTATCTCAAGAGGCTTCCATCATCATCTGGGAATGTATCAGTTGGGGGGAGCATCTTCCTGAACCTTCAGAGCCCTTTCTCTGTCAGAAGAAAAATCTCAACCTCATCAGGATCTAGGGTACTGGTTCCAATTCCAAGTTTGACATCTCACTGTGATTATGTAGATAGTCGATTCCAATTTACTTTCCTCTTCCAGCAAATTCTGCCAATATATTGGTTCTATTTTAAAAATTCAAACTATCCTTGTGGAAAAACCTTATTTCATCTCTCTCCAAATATTTTTTACTTTGACTCTAAGACCTCATCTTTATTCTTACCACAAATTCCTCAGAAAAACGGTTAAATTGATTATGCCTAAGATGATGACAATGAAATTTTGTTTACTTCAAAATGGAAATACAGACATCAAATATATGAATTCATTGCTCTGATATTGAAGATCAGCACCATACTGAGGGAATGTGTTCTCTTTCCGGGTCCGCGAGGGGGCGTAGTTTTAAGGGCAAGAACTTCCCAGCACCATGCCCCCTTCCCTTCTCTCACCATCCGGGAGATTTAGCAGTTTCTGTTCGAGCTCCGGGGAAGAAGCAAAAAGTCAGTCACTCCAGCGGAAGTCCTAAGGAACTCCTTTCACTGGCCCAAGGTCTTAGAGAAGGTGAGGGTTCCTCCCAGGTTAAAAGTCCCCTTCTTCCACACCCTTTTGGACTCCATGTTTGGGTCCCGTTCCATGAACCCTACCTTCGGGGCAGCCGCCTTTCTCTTTCCTGGGTTTCTCCTCTGGAGCCTCCTTCTACACTGTCTCGTGGACGCCTGTCTTCCCCCCCTAAACTCCCTCTCTCTCTCTATTCCCTTCCACTCAGTGTGGAAGCTGCTTTCCTCTCCTTGATTCCATCTTTCTGGATTCTCTCACTCAGTGTGAGAGTTAGCTGTTTCTTTCTCTCTCCTTCTCCTGTTTTTTTTTTTTCCTCTCTTTAAATCGCTTTCTACAAACACCTTTGGGTCCGGCATTTACTGTGCACTGCGCCATTGTCCCCTCTCTCATTCTTGAGAGGGCAGGAGACCAAGAACCTGGAGAAACGTCCTCTCAGGGAAGCTGAGGGCACCCCGACCCCTGAACTCCAATATAACAATGTAATATGTCATATGATTTCAATCTTGATCCCAGGTGAGACTACGAGGAATTCAAAATTTGTTTTTTTATGGTCCATTCCCTCCTTTCCCTCCACCCGCCACCTTGCCTTTGTATCTCACTAACCACGTTGCATCTAACATTCACATTCACTCTTTACTTCCTTCTTCCAAGACCTGGTTGCAGGGAAGAGTCTGGTAGACTCACTTACGCTAATGCCGATGGATCCTGGTTTGCCTCTTACAGCTTCTTTCTCAGTTTCCCATATGTGGATTCATAAATGTGCCTGTCTCCCTCTTACCTTCCATCCTTCTTTTAGGATGATTTCTCCTCTTGTCTTCAATTTAATTTAAGGAAGTTAGGAAGCATCTAAATTCTTTCTATTTTACCACATGGAAGGGTTTAAAAATAGGTAATTCTGCTCACAATCACACTATCATTTATCAATGTTCTGCAAGTTCTGGCTAAGGTAGTGAGACTTAAATAGAAGTAAGTCATGCATAAATTTTGGAAAAGTGAAGACAATATTATTTTTATTTGTAGGTAGGAAGATATACCTAGAAAATATATGTGACTGAAGTAAAAAAGTATTATGATAAAAATGTTTAGTAAAATGGTATGCATGAAAAACATTTTAACAATAAATGTGGTTTATTCCAACAACTCCCATTTAGAAAATATAATGAAAGACATGCTCATTCATGGTATTGGCAAAATACTTGAAATAAGATAGAAATAAACTTTTCAAGAACCACAAGGCTTATATGAAGCAAACTAATTTTTTAAAATAAACAGATGATATACCTTGAAGGATTGGAGAAACATGGCTTCCTCTATACATGAGGAGTCTTATATGCCAATGTCTTTTTCTTCTAAGTGAATATATATACAAACACAATAAGTATTAAATAATAATATTCAAGTGGGATTAAAAGTCAACTTTGCAAATATTTACATTGTTTATCTGGAAAAATAGACGGGCCAAAACAATTAAACTTGTTGCTAATAAAATGTAGTAAGGCTTAAAAAGTTTAAATAAAGTATTGCATACCAAGAATTTGAGATTGATCAGGTTTTTAATAAATCACTACTTTCATACATGTTCATTTAGTACTTAAATGTTATAGAATGTCCCTAGATCTTAGTAGTATGTTAAAATGAAGTCACATAAACATTACTTTCCAAATTATAGTGACTTAGCCTCTGCCTTTGATATTGAAGAACTTTTTCCATCCCCTGGCAAAGTCACCAGCAGTTATTTCTGGGATGTCAGGGTGTGTCACATGGTGGCTCATGTTCTTCATTGAGTGGCATCGCCACGACCTCTACTGCTAGTATTCTTTATAGGAATCCCCCAAGGTGGTTTCTCTGAGCCCACAGACTGCCAAAGCCCCTCAGTGATCAATAACAAAGCTGGGAGGACCCAGTGCAGTAACATTCGTGCCCACAGCCTCAGGTGTCTGTCATGAAAACAACTCCTGACCCTTCTGACCTTAATCCCCCTCATCAACAGGGCACAAATTTAGTTCCTTAAGCCAGAGAGAAGTAGATCTGAGTCATCTTGTCTTACTCAGCTCTGTCCTCCTCATCTTTCTTCTTTATTTCTTCTTCGACTTCTCCATTCTATTTAAGCCCCAAACAAAAACCCCCATGCTCATCAAATCATGCAAATAGGCTAGATTACTAGTTTATCAAATAGGCAGTTTCTGAGTCCAAGTTTATGTTCAACAGAGGCACTGTGCTGTAAAAGAATAATCTTAACTGTATTATAAATCACTTATTAACAGAGAGTTATTATAGTGTATTAGAGGCTAGGCAGAGTACATAGGTAAAAAGTCGTGGTTTCTGTCCTCAAAGAAACTTACTGTCCAGGAGTCACAGTTCTTATTTCACTAGGATATCAGGCAGAGGGCATACCAAGTGCATTTCTAAAATACATAAACTGCATTTCCCCACTTTATCAAATTAAATGTGTTACAAAAGAGCAATTAAATTGACTCTGTCATGACTTGTTCTCAGTTAACTGAGGTTAGCTCCTAGAATTTTTTATTCCATTCTTTATGTTCTTAAAATTCATTTGGTAGTATTTCTGAGAATCCACATCAAACTCACAAGAACGCAGTAGAAGATCAAAACAAGGCTATGGCCAGTCTTCTAGCAGTTCTCCTGTTCTCTGCAGATCTTCAACAGTGTCTCACTGTCTGCTGTATTCTGTTAATAACTTTGAAATAATATGCTAAGACAGGATGCTGGAACTTTGAAAATAATCATGTGATTTCCTACATGATCCCTACCTATATTTTAGATTGACATAACATAATTATCAAATAAACATCTTATTGATCATAGACTTTTAACTGGCAGTTGTGTTATGTACAGAGGAAAACTGGTAAACAAAACACAGCCGATTCAAAGGTATCTTGGCTTAGTGGAGAAGATAGGTTTATAAACAAATAATGAAGATGATGATAATGATGAGAGTGACTATGATATGATATGATAATGATAGAAGTCCAATAGGCAGAAGAATACTTTTTATTCAATAAACAGTGCTGGGCTAATTGGCAATTTAGCTGATCTCTGCCTCACACCATACCCCAAATCAATTTTGGATGAATTATAGATCATACCTTGAAGCCATATGCTCAGGGAAACATTCTTTTAGACCACATATTTTGAGTACTTGGGATTCTACAGTGAGCCTCATGCCCAGCCCTCTATTTTCTTGAGAGTCAAGAGCCAAGTTTCAATTTCTGTCTCCAAGATTGCAGAATGAAATGGGTACAGGCTACATGTGCAAAATGGCTTATTATTATTATTTTATTGCCCCTCAATTATAAAAGAGTCAGAAAAGCCAGTTTGAGAACTGGGGAGAGTTAGGGTGCTCATTATCCACAGTAGCTTTTTTGTGTGTATGCCGCTGAAAGAGAAATGCAAGAGCTGGAATCAAAGATTTTTAACCACAAGAGATGAGACTAGCTGTGACTCAGGGAGAAGAAGCAAGAGTTTAATGAGCAGTGCAAATGTAATCACAATTGTGAAGAGAATTGGGGCAAGGATTGAAGTATGAAATATGTGGGACAGATTAGGAAACTCAGTCACTTAAAGAAACGTGTTGGATGTCATTTCAGTGTGATGCCCTGTGAAAACGTCAGATAAGGTTGGACCTTATTCATACCAAGTGTATATCCCTCCTGTTCTGTCTCTCTCTCTTTATTTCTCTCTTTCTCAAAGGAAGATCTAAAAACTTACTTCCATTAGAGATCCAATTCTAGTCAAGGGTGTAGCTGTTTTCCAGACAAAGCACCTTCCCAAAGTTCTTGCTGTTTTCTTCTAATGTTGAACTGATTAGGCAACCTAAGAGACTCTGAAATCTTTTCTTGGCCAGGCGCAGTGGCTCACGCCTGTAATCCCAGCACTTTGGGAGGCCAAGGCAGGTGAATCATGAGGTCAGGAGTTTGAGACCAGCCTGGCCAAGATGGTGAAACCCCATTTCTACTAAAAATACAAAAATTAGCCGGGCAAAGTGGTGGGTGCCTGTAATCCCAGATACTCGGGAGGCTGAGGCAGAAGAATTGCTTGAACCTGGGAGGCGGAGGTTGCAGTGAGCTGAGATCATGCCACTGCACTCTAGCCTGGGCAACAGTGCAAAACTCCATCTCAAAAAAAAAATCTTTTCTTTTCAACTAAAGGCAATTCCTGAACCAAAGTCATCTGTCAGCCAGTTACACCTGAATTACCCAGGGTAATTTTTAATTGAAATGCAAATTCCTGGTTTTGCTTCAGATTCCCTGAATCAAAATCTCCTACATGTAGGTTCTAGGAATCTGTATTTTAAACAAGCCCTTTCGATGATTCTTAGAATTCTCAACTAGCAAGGAGCTCTCCCAAGTGTCTCTTCTCAGCTCTTCTTTCCTCTTGGCTTGGCCTTGTCTCTTTAAATCTCTAGAGCTGAAGATATTTTCTAGGCAGAGGATATACTACCAATAGGAAAACAAAGCAAACAGCTACTATGATCTTCTTAAAAATGTCAGACTGTGTTACTTTCCAATTTTAAGATATTCACTGATTTTCCAATGAACTGGGACTGCAATAGTTCTGTGGCTACATGTCCTTCGCTTTCATTCTCTACTGATTTCATTCTCTACTACTTCATCCTTTCTGGCTTGTTATTCTCTGATTATGCTGGAGTAAGATCAAATCCTTGAACCTGCCAGGATTGTTTCTGTCTGGGAGCCTTTGAGGTTACTCACTTTCTGCATGGAAAACATTTTCCGTGTCTTCCCACTGCTGGCATCATCTCATCCTGCTTTACCTCAAGAAGCCCCTGACTTCCCTTTCTTGTGTGTGCATGTGTGTTTACATGTGTGTATGCTCCACTTGTCATTCTCCAACACATCAGACTATTTGAAGTTTACTTCCTGGCGTTTATCACTTCTGAAATCAACTAATCAATCAATTAATTACTTTTTCTTTCTGTCGTTTTTAAAGAAAACTGATCTATCTCCCTGCTTCCCAACTGTGAATGAATGAAAGAAGAATCTTCATCTGTGTTAATCATTGCTATGCTTTTAGTGCCTACGTTACTATAATTACTTAGCGAATGTTGAATTAAAAATACCAAAAGTGCAAGACATTAAAGGAATTTTAAGGTCCCCAAATCAACCTTCAAACCATAATGTCTTCAATTCTTGTAATTTTATAATTGCTCCCCTATTCTACCCAAGGATCTTACCTCCAGTCTTATATCTGCCTGTAATTATATATGAGGGCAAAAGAAGGACAAAGACCTAGATAACATAATGTGTAATTTGGCAAATGAAACCTTACACTTTAATATGGAAGCTAAATGGCAAATAGTGTCAACAGAAATCCCTACATATAAAGACATGGACCTTAAATTAATTAATCAATTAAATCATTAATTCAACAAGTATTTATTGCTAACCAATTCTGTGCCAGGCCTTCTCTTAGGCACTTAGAATACATAAGTAAGCACAACAATGATTCTTGCCCTTATGGAACTTACTCATAATTCTACCTGGTAGCTAGACCATGAGAATCTTCAAGTTATGGAGAGCTTGTCTTCCATCCTGATTTATCTTCCTCAAATGTGGTTATCCGTAAATAATAGAGTTTTTGCGTAGAAACTTCAACTCTTCTTGGATATGCAAATAAGTTGTTCTGAAATAAACATTTCTAATTATCTGTAAAATATCAGGCATTATAAATTAAGGCAGGATTCGTTGGCTCATACCTGTAATCCCAGCACATTGGGAGGCAGAGGCAGGAGGGTTTCTTGGGCCCAAGAGTTCAAGACCAGCCTAGGCAACATAGTAAGACCCCGTCTCTAGAAGCAATTTAAAAAATATTAGCTGGACACAGTGGCATGTGCCAGTAGTCCCAGCTAATCAAAATTCTGAGGTGGAAGGAACGCTTGAGCCAGGGAGATCCAGCCTGAGTGACAGAGTAAAACCCTGTCTCAAAAAATAAAATAAAATAAATGGAATATATATCTATACTATTTTTATCAGAAAATTATCTGCATAGCAATAGTTGTGGAAGTTAAGAAAGTACATTAACTCAGAGGAAGAGTAGATTCAATTATTATTATTCCATTAGGGGATAGAAATGCCACTCAGGTATTAGGTCACTATTCTATATTCACTGACAATATCTATGAGTTTAATGTTAATGTCAGAAAAAAATTACTTGAACAAAACTCATCACTGAGCTTGAATTCCATAGAGAGGTATTTATGTATATAAAATGATGTTTTGAAAATTTATCTTAATTCTATATCATCTGTAAATCTGAGGAATTAAAAAATTTGAGATCATTAAAGATTAAAATTCATTGAAAACTAAATTTGAGGAATTAATGAAAAATTTGAGATAAAGATTAAAAATCATCAAAAATTTTTATCAACATATCAAATAATAGATTGAAAAAAGCTAATCATTTAAACAAACCAAAGCACACATCTTTTATACACCAGAAAGACATGATCAAGCCACTTTTTATTCCTCTAGGTAGAAGAAAGGACCACTCTCCTTCCTGCTATCCTCAGTGTTGTGCTGGAGACTTATAAATATCTACTCTTCATTCTATTACAGAGAGTAATATGCAAATGGGAATGGGGTGAGGTATAGAAAAATGGGAACTGTCAGTGCTTTTTCTCTAGGTACCAGTGGCTGGATGATTTTGCACTTATGCCCTTTTAATAAACAACTCAAAAGCTGAGAAGAGGGGAGGACTGAACAAACATTGTTATGTTAATTAATTAATTAATTTTAATCTTATTTCTTTTGAGACTGGGTCTCTCTCTGTCACCCAGGCTGGAGTGCAGTGATGCGATCTCGGCTCACTGAAACCTCTGCCTCCTGTGTTCAGACAATTCTCGTGCCTCAGTCTCCTGAGTAGCTAGGATTGCAGTTGTGTGCCACCATGCCTGGTTAATTTTGTATTTTTTTGTGGAGATGAGGTTTTGTCATGTTGTTTAGGCTGGTCTTGAACTCCTGGCCTTAAGAGATCTTCCCATCTTGGCCTCCCAAAGAGCTGGCTGGGATTACAGGCATGAGCCACCATTCCTGGTTGAATTAATTTATTTTTAATTGACAATTATGGGCTTATAATGTACAATATGATGTTTTGAAATATGTATACATTGTGGAATAGCTAAATTGAACTAATTAACCTATGCATTACCACATATGGTTATCTTTTTGTTGTTGTTTTAAGAACAGTTAAAATTGATGTCAGCAGTGTTCAAGAATACAATATATTATTGTTAACTACAGTTATCATGTTGTACAGTAGATCTCTTCAGCTTACTCCTTTATCTGACTGAAATTTTGAATCCTTTGACCAACATATTCCCCAGCTTTTCCCTAGCTACTAGTAACCACCATTCCACCCTCCACTTCTGTAAGGTCAACTTTTCAAGATTCCACATATAAGTGAGATCATGTAGTGTTTGTTTTTCTTTGTTTTAATTTTTATTTACTTTATTTATATTGACACTTACTAGATGTACACATTTGCAGAATCTGTCCCACAGACTCTGACTGAGCAATGGTTGAACAGAGGACACAGACACAGGCTTGCCTGTCGTCGTGGTTAGGGGTCTTCTGTCAGAGTCAGCAGCAGCCTTGATAAGCCAGCAACACTTGCATTTATTTAGTACAGACTTAATGACAAAGGCCTACAGCAAACACCATTTGTGGGTGACTAACATTGTCGACTCACCACCTGAATAGGGGGTAGTCCTATGCTCAAATGATCAAAGGTTTGTTTTAGGACAACATGAGTAAGCAAGCTATTTAGATGAACTCATCTATATTCCCTTGTTATCGGCTCTTTTCTATTAGCTCAAGGTAAGAGGATTAGGCCTTCAGCCATAAACCTTTTCCCAAAGCTTTTGTAAAACTTCTGGCCTTCCAAGAAGGTTTGCATCTTTCCTATAATTGTTCCTTCCACCCTGACTGATGTCCTACCTACATCTCCCCCTTTTCTGTTTTTTGCATCAGGTTTTGTTGATTGAAGAGTACAGATGTGTGCAGCAACAGGTTTGTCAGGCATAGCGGTTATAACTCGTGTTCCAGCTTTGCATCATAGGATTAGTAAATAACATAAGACAAACATGAGTATAATCAGTAACATTCTTTTCCAATTAGGAGTGATGTGTAGTGTTACTTGGCACTTCAGGGTAATGTGTGCCATCACTGAGGAACCCCACTCGGGGTATGTTAATTCTTCCTAGCTAAGCAGTCACATCATTAGAGGCTGGGAAGGGAGTGTCTGCCTAAGTAATAGGCTGAAAAAAGGCAGATTTAGAAGATGGGCTCAATAGTGTCGCAGGTACTGGTTGCAGGCAGAGTGAGAGAATAAAAAAGGAACAAATTATCTGGAGGGAATGGTGTTTGTGTTTGGAGCACAGTTCACTTAGCCTTCTGAGTTGTCTTCTTCATCATTCCCTAGGTAATGTCTGGGTCTTGTGTTGTCCGAGGAAGCTGCATCATCCAGGGCTGTGGGTCCTGCAGGGTCATTTCCTTCATTTCTGGTACTGAGTTGGGCCCTGGCCACACCATGGTATGGTGTGATGCATCGAGTTGGAATCCATAGAGGGCCTGAGCGAACACAAGCATATTCTCTTCCCCATGTTAGCAAATCGTTTTGACCATACCATACATTGCTATTTACATCTTTCCATAAAACTGTGGGTTTTACGTCTTAAGAGGTTTTGGCAAAGTGCTTTTCTATAGCTGACTGCAATTTGTTGTCTAAATTTAAGAAATTAAGGGTAAATAATGCTTGTGCTGGTAGTGCTACAGGATCTTTACTCATATTCCTCCTTTTTTGTTTTCTGAGCATAATTTAAGGGTGGCATAAACTACTTTTTTAGGCAAAACTATAGGAGTATGACATAAGAACTGAAGTAGTTTGTCAGCAGGAAGGGCGGCCTGTTCTATATGGCCTGCATAATCAGAGAGTGCTCTCTGAAGATCTAGAGATAGGGGCAGTACTGCTTCAAATTGCTTTTTACTCAGTGGAATTCTTATAATATCAGGGTCATAACCTAGCAACATTGCATCATCTGTGGCCTGTATAGATGACTTTACTA
Source organism: Cebus imitator (assembly GCF_001604975.1). Classification (NCBI taxonomy): domain Eukaryota; kingdom Metazoa; phylum Chordata; class Mammalia; order Primates; family Cebidae; genus Cebus; species Cebus imitator. The sequence continues at coordinate 214,382 of NW_016107492.1, read as the reverse complement.
ACTAGCTGGATATAGGGAGATAGTGTTTAGTCCCAGTATGTGAGCAAACAACCCATTCTATGAAGTATAGCCCGGGGGCCATCTGTCTTAGTAATCCTGTTGGGGAAGGTTTAGTAGGAAAAACAATCAGACTGAATATTTTAGGTCTATGTGATCTAGTTGCCTCTGAGAAATAGCTTGCTCTGTTTCTTTGATTTCCTTTTTTGCTGCAGGGGTTAAATACCTGGGAGGATTTAGGATTGTATTGCCCTTTAGGATAGAAAATAGGTTTGCAACTTAGTAGTTATGCCCAAGGTGGGGGCGAAGCCAGTTAATATTGCCCAGTAATTTTTGATCATCATTTAAGGTATGTAAATTGCTAGTATTTAATTTAACCTTTTGAGGTCTTACTGTGTGGGAAGTTAGTATATATCCAAAATATTTCCAAGGAGAGAACATTTGTACTTTTTCAGATGCTATGATTAAATCTCTTAACTGTGTATTCCTTTGGACAGAGGCATATGAACTTAAAAGTACTGGCTCCATTGGGGCTGCTAGTAAAATATCCTCCATAAAATGAATAATCTTGCAATTAGGAAATTATTTTATACTGTGGACTAAAGCCTGATTTACATGATACTGACACATGGTAGGACTGTTCAGTATCCCTTGAGGAAGTACTTTCCAATGAAATTGGTGAGCTGGCCTTTCATTATTGATAGCTGGTATTGAAAATGCCATTTTTTTCTCTCTCCTGTTCTGCAAGGGGGATAGTATAAAAGCAGTGTTTTAACTCAATAACAACTATTGGCCAATTTTGAGGAATCACCACTTGGGAAGGGAGCCCCTGTTGAAGAAGCCCCATAGGTTGCAGATTAGCATTAGTAGCCCATAAGTCATGCAAAAGTCTCCATTTGCTAGACTTTTTGGGAATGCCAAGAATGGGTGAATTCCAAGGGTTGTTAGATGATTCTATATGGTCAGCTTTTAATTGCTCCTCAACTAATTCATGGGCTCGTTATAATTTCTCTCCCTTTAAAGGGTACAGAACTACCCAAATAGGAGTTTGAGAGAGCCACATTATGGGTAGGGGAGGAATAACAGTGGCCATTATTAGAAAGAGGTCTATGTTCACATAATTCATCAAATTCTGCCCTCCAGAGTAGGTAATGACTGGCATCTAAAGTTGTTTTAGCTAGCACTGACCAGTCCCATGGGCTCATATGGAAGTTGTCTGCTATGACCTCAATTAATCCTCTTGTAAATGGGCTAGTAGCTCCATTTTCTCTAATGCTTTTTCTTATCTCTTCATAAGCATCAAAAGAAATGGATTCAGATACCTGATTGCCTTGTCAATCTTGCATTACTGGGCAGGCCACAAGATCCCCTTCTAATGCTGGTTGCCTAAGACAGGGTCCCATAGCTGTAGCATCTCCCTTGTCGTTTTTCAAATTTATTGGGGGAGGAGGCTCAGGGGAAACCTCTGTTTCCCCTGTGGCACTTTTACTTGGTAATGGTGTGGCTGAGGAAGAGGGATGAGGCAGGAAGGTAGGTGATGATTCCTTTTCCCTTCCCTTTTTGGGATCTTCTGTGTAGAGTGGGATCAAAGCAGCTGTGACTAAGGCCCATAATGTTAGGGATGTTAGTGGGACCCGTTGCCCTTGAGCATGATGTTGTTTAAGATTTCTCCCCACTTGTTCCCAGAGCTCTACACCTAGTGTACCTTCTTCAGGGCACCATGGGTTACGAGAAACAACAGTTTGCATTAGGTCCCTTAATTGAGCCTGCCAAACTGAGGCTCCACTAACTTTAATGCTTAAGCAGCTATTTCAATACTTTTTATACTGTTTCTGTTGTGCTGATAACTCTTGTCCTATGATGAAACCCTAGCTTGAACAATTCCCTTGAACTTGGAAATCCTCAGCAGGCACCAATGACTTACTAACTTACTGAATGCACAGTCTCTTCACCCTCAATTTCAAGGATTCTGTCACAATTTGTTGCAGCATTGCTCACACAGGGACACCAGCTGCCAAGTCTGTCCTGCAGACTGTCACTGAGTGATGGATGAACAGTGTATGCAGACACAGGCTTGTCTGTTGGTGCAGCTAGGGGGTTTCTGCCAGAATCAGCAGCAGCCTTGATAAGCTGGCAACACTCACATTTATTTAGTACAGACTTAATGACAAAGGCCTAGAGCAAACATCATTTGTGGGTGATTAACATTGTTGAACCCCCAAGTAGGAGGCAGTTCTGTGGGCAAATGATCAAAGGTTAGTTTTGGGATAACATGAGTAAACAAGCTCTTTAGATAAACTTCTCTACATTCCCTTGTTATCTGCCCTTTGCCATTAGCTCAAGGTAAGAGGATTAGGCTGCCTTCAGCTATAACTATTTCCTGAAGCTTTTGTAAAAGCTCCCAGCCTTCCAAGAAGGTTTGCATCTTTCCTATAATTTTTCCCACCACCCTGACTGATCTCCTACACATATTTTGGGGGGGGGGAAGGTACATGTGATAATTCTATTACTACTTTTTACTTTTGAGTTCGTTTTTTTAGCTCCTTATAGTCTAAGTATTTATGAATCCCTTTTTCAGAAGGCTAGTTTGCCAGTTTTTCCCCCATTCTGTGGGTTGTCTCTTCATTTTGTTGATTATTTCCTTTATCTTCTATTCTGTTCCATCAGTCTATATGTCTGTTTTTATATGAGCATCATGTTGATTTGGTTACTATAGCTTTGTAGTATATTTTGAAGTCAGATACTGTGATGCTTCCAGCTTTGTTCTTTTTTTCTCAGAATTGCTTTGGCTAGTCAGGGTAGTTTTCGTTACATATAAATTTTAGGATTAATTTTTCTATTGCTGTGAAGAATGTCATTGGTATTTTGATAGAAATTGTATTAAATTGATAAATTACTTTGAGTAGTATTGTCATTTTAATAATATTAATTTTCCATTATTTGTTTGTGTCTTCTTCAATTTCTTTCAACAGTGTTTTATAGTTTTTCTTGTATAGATCTTTCACATCTTTGGTTAAATTGATTCCAAGTATTTTATATTCTTTGTAGCTATTGTAATTGGGGTTTTTTTCTTGATTTCATTTTTAGATTGTTTTCTCTTGGTTTCTAACAACGCTACTGATTTTTGTTTTGTTGATTTTATATCCTGTACTTTTGCTGAATTTATCACCTCTGACAGTTTTCCTGTACATATTTCTAAATATAAAAATTATGTCTTCTGTGTACAAGGCTAATTTGACTTCTTTTCCAATTTGGATGTCCTTTATTTCTTTCTCTTGCCTAAATTACTCTGGCTGGGACTTCCAGTATTATGTTGAATAAAAGTGGTGAAAGTGGGCATCCTTGTTTTGTGCAGATCTTTGAGAAAATACTTTCAATTTTTTTCCATCAGTATTATGTTGGCTTTGGACTTGTCATATGTGGCTTTAATTATTTTGCAGTATGTTTTTTCTATGCCCAGTTTTTTGAGGTTTTTTTTTTTTTAATCATAAAGTGTTGTGGAATTTCACCAAATGCTTTTCCAGCATCTATTGAAATAACCATAAAGGTTTGTTCTTGTTTCTGTTAATATGATGTGTCCTATTTATTGATTTGCATATGTTGAAACATTCTTGCATCCCTGGGATGAATCCCACTTGATCATAATGAATGATCGTTTTAATGTATTCTTGAATTTGGTTTGCTAGTATTTTGCTGAGGATTTTTGCATCTATGTTCATAAAGGATATTAGCCTGTAGTTTTCTCTTGTGTTGTGTTTTGGTCTTAGGGTAATGCTGACCACATATAAAGAATTTGGAAGTATTCTCTCTTCAATTTTTTGGAAGAGTTTGAATAAAATTGATATTAACTGTTCTTTAAGTGTTTGGTAGAATTCAGTAGTGAAGCTATCATGTCCTGGGCTTTTCTTCATGAAGAGAGTTTTTGTTACACCTTCAATCTTGTTACTTGCTACTTATGGGTTTGTTGAGGTTTCTAAATTTCTTCATGGTTCAATCTTGGTAGGTTGTAGGTGTACAGAAATTTATCTAGGTGTACAGAAATTTATCCATTTCTTCCAGGTTTTCCAATTTGTTGGCATATATTTGTTCATAGTAGTTACTAGTTCTTTATATTTATTTGTTCTCGGTTTTTATGTCTCCTTTTTTGTTTCTGATTTTATTTATTTGACTGTTTTCTTTTTTTCTTAGTCTAGCTAAAGGTTTTTCAATTTTATCTTTTCAAAAAAACACTTTGTTTTGTTGATTTGTATTGTTTATTTAGGCTCAATTTCTTTGATTTCTGCTGTGTTATTTATTATTTCTTGCCTTCTACTAATTTGGGGTTTGGTTTTTGCTTGCTTTGCTACTTCCTTGAGGTATATCATTAAGTTGTTTATTTGAAGTATTTCAACTTCCTTCATGTAGGTGTTTATTGCTATAAACTACTCTCCTCATACTGCATTTGCTGTTGCTGTATCCCATATATTTTGGTATGTTGTATTTCCATTTTAATTTGTTTAAGGGCTTTTTTAAATTTCATTTTTAATTTCTTCATTGATTCACTGATCATTCAGAAGCATGTTGTTGAATTGCCATGCACTTGTGTAGTTTCTAAGGTACCATTTGTTATTAATTTTTACTTTTATTCCAATTTGGTCAAAAAAGATACTTCACATAATTTCTACTTTTTTGAATTTTTTTCAGACTTGCTTTGTGGCTTAAAATATTGTCTAATCTAAAGAATGTTCCATGTGCTGATGAAAAGAATATGTGTTCTGCAGCAGATGGGTAAGATGTTCTGTAAAAGGTCAGTTAGGCCTTTTTGATCTAGTATGTAGTTTAACCCCGTTATTTTTTTGTTGATGTTCTGCATGGATGATCTGTGTATTACTGAGAGTGACGTGTTGAAATCCCTTTCTATTACTGGATTGCAGTCTATATTTGGATTTATTTATTTAGTCTGTATTTAGATTTATTAATGTTTGCATTATACACTTAGGAGCTCTGGTGTTGGATGCATAGGTATTTATAATTGTTATATCCTTTTGCTAAATTGATATTTGTATCATTATATAGTTACTTTTGTTGTCTTTTTTTTCTAGCCTTTTACTTGTAGTCTATTTTATCTGATATAAATATAGCTACGCCTACTCTTTTTTGGTTTCCACTTGCTTGGGATGCTTTTTTCCATACTTTCACTTTTAGTTACATGTGTCTTTGTAGGTGAGGTGAGTTTCTTGTAAGCACCATATAGTTAGATTTTTTTCTTAATCCATTCATCCATTTTGTGTATTTTAATTGGAGAATTCAGTCTATATATATTCAGTGTTATTGTTGATAAGCAATACTTATCTTTGATAAGCAAAACTTACTACTGCTGTTTTTTTTCTTGTTTTCTGGTTGTTTTGTAACTCTTTTCCTTCATTTATTTCTTAGTGACATCTTTTATTGTTAAGTGATTTTCTTTCTAAGTATGTTTTAATTTAATTAGTCTGTATTTTTAGTCTCTATTATAGAATTTTGCATTGTCAATACCATGTGTCTTAAAAAAATCATCTCATAGATATAACGAGTTATTTTAAAGAGATGACAATTGATATGTTTTGCATATTTGTCCCCTCCAAATCTCATGTTGAAATATAATCCCCAGTGTTAAAGGTAAGGCCTGGTGGGAGATGTCTAGATCATGAGGACAGATATCGTTTAGTGTCATCCCCTTGGTGATGAGTGAGTTACTCTGAGTTCATGTGAGACATGATTCTTTAAAAGTGTGTAGCACTTCTCCCCTCTCTCTCGCTCCTGCTCTCACCATCTGACATACCTGTTCCCCCTTCACCTTCTGCCATCACTGTAGGCTTCCTGAGACCCTCACCAAAAGCTTGGCAAATGCCAGCACTGTGCTTCTTGTACAGCTTGCAGAACTCTGAGCCAATTAAACCTCTTCTCTTAATAAATTGCCCAGCTTCAGATATTTATTTATAACAACACAAAAATGGCTTAAAACAACAATTTATTTTATCTCACAAAAAAGGATAAAAACAACACTAAAAATGTTTATTCTTTAGCTACACCCCCATCCTTCCCCAAACCATTTTGACTTTTGTCATCTCAATTTACATTTCTTTTTTGAGATAAGGTCTTTGTCACACAGGCTGAAGTGCAATTATGTGATTATGGCTCACCAAAGCCTCTAATTCCAAGACTCAAGTGGTCCTCCCACCTTCACCTTCTGAGTCACTAGGACTATAGTGGGTACATTTCACCACATCCAGCTAATTTTTTGTAGAGATGGGTTCTTGCTGGTCTTGTTGTCCAGGCTGGTCTTGACCTTCTGGCCTCAAGCAATCCTCCTCCCTTGGCCTCCCAATGTGCTGAGATTACAGGCATGAGCTACAGTTCCCAGTCTCAATTAGTATACTTTTATACTGTTTATTTCTTAGTAGGTTGCATAGTTATTGTTTTCAGTAGATTTGTCTTATGGAATTCTTACTAGAGTAGTAAGTGGATTTTACACCACAATTACAGTATAGGAGTATTCTGGGATTGTCTATGTTGTTTTCCAGTGGGTTTTATACCTTCAAATGTTTTCTTTTTACATATTGGCAATTTTTTTCCTATCTGATTGAAAAACTTCTTTAGCATTTCTTATAAGATGGGGCTGGTTGTATGAGTTCTTTCAATTTTTGTTTATCTAGAAAAGACTTTATACTTCCTTTATATTTTAAAGATAGTTTTTCTGGATAAAATATTCTTGCATGGAAAGTTTCAGCACTTTGAAAATGTTGTTCTACTCCCTCTTGGCCTATGTGGTTTCTGTTGAGCACTCTGTTGCCAGATGAATTGAAGTTCCTTTGTATGCTTTTAGCTTCTTTTCTCTTGCTGCCTTAGGATCCTCCGTGTCTTTGTCCATGACCTTTAAGAGTTTGATTATTAAACTCTCAAAGTTTAATCATTTCTGCCTTGAGATAGTCTTGTTTGAGTCAAATGTGTTCTGTGTTCTCTGACTTTCTTATACCTAAATATTTGTATCTCTCTCAGGTTTTGCAAAGTTGTCAGTTATCATTTCTTTAAATAAGCTTTCTACCTCTTGTTCTTGTTCAGCTCCTTCTTGAATGTCAGTATTTCTTAGGCTTGTTTTTTTTAAGGTAATTTTCTGTATCATGCAGATAATCTTCATTTATTTTTATTCCTTTTTTTCTTCTTTGACTGTATTTTCAAATAGCTTGAATTTACTGATTCTTTCCTCTTTTAGATCTAGTCTGCTGTTGAGAGCCTCTAATGAATTTTTCTATTTAGCAAATGTATTTCTCATTTACAGGATTTCAGTTTGGTTTTTAAAATTATTTCAATCTTTTTGTTACATTTTTTTGATAAATTTCCAAATTTCTCTTCTGTATTATATTGGAAATCACTGAGTCTCCTTAAAACTGCTATTTTGAATTCTTGGGTCAGAGATTTTATATATCACTCTCTTGTTAGTATCAGTCACTGGTTTATTGCTTTGTTTATTTGAGGAGGTCATGATTTCCTCTTTGCTGTTGATTCTTGTAGGTATATACCCGAATCTTTGCATTGAAGGATTATTTATTTATTTATTCCAGTCTTCTCTGTCTGGCTTGGTTTGATTTTTATTAGATATGTTTGCTTAAGAATTATTTAGAATTTACACTCTGAATTCCTTCTTTTTTTCCTCCCCTAGGTTGCTGCCTCCTTTTTAGTACTAATGGTGCCTTAGGTCAAGATTTTCTTTGGCTCTAGTAAATAATAGGAGTCCTATTCTGCATCCTGAATCTGGAGGTCCAAAAGAGGATATCCCAGTAGTGTGAAAAGTCTGGCTAGGAGTTCATGCCAGGGGGAGCTGTGAAACATATTTCCTACAGCATGGTACTACTGAACAGCCACTCTGATTTGGCATCTCTTTTAGTTGCATCACAGAGCAGTTTCCAAGGTTGGGAATGGCAGTCCTACCTCTCACCTTTGTCTCTGACTGTCCTCAGGGATATGTCTTCCTTCAGGAACTCATGAAGCTTTCTTTGGTTTGAGGCATGGGCAGGTCTCCTGTCAAAGAACCCAAGATTGTGAGGAAGCTAGTTTTCCACCTTGACCTCACCTTTTCCAGTTTAGAAACCACAAGTTATGGGAAATTTTCTATGCATTTGGTGCTGGGAAAATTGAGGGGAGGGATTTCAAGGATATAAAAAAAATCTGATTCTCTTACCACCTGCTCCTCTGTGGCCCCAGGAATTGACTCATCCTCATATTTGAGTTCTGGGATATTGCTGCTGATAATCTTCATGCTAAATATTTGTTTTTGGTTTTCTTTAGTGTGACTGAAACCAGCATACATTTCTAATACTATTTTGGAACTGAAAAATCCCCTGATACTGTGCTTTTGAATAGTGCAAAGCCTGACTTCTATTGTGTGTTGAGTCTGTGCAGCATATGTTGCATTTAGAACACTGCTTTTCTTTTAAAATACAAATTTAGACTTTACTCTCTATAAGAATGAATGCTTATCTTTGGAAGAAATGTGTAAGTCCAATTCAACAGGTACTCCTGGAAGATCAGCAAAAACCTTGATTCCTCACTTGGTACCAGAATGCACCAAAGCCCTCTGCACTACCTAAAATTTTCTTTTCCCTGCCCAGAGGTTCAAACAAACTAAATAATCATGATTCTGGGAAATGTGTTGTTGAGTACAACTCTCTTTCATGTGTTATCTGCTGATATGAGCAGATTTTAAAACAACTCCAACTTTGGGGTAGAGGGTGAGTCTCTTCACAATGGCTTAGAATGCATATTATTTGCCATTCTTTCCAATGCTGGTGACCTGAGGAGAGGAAAACAAGGTGACAAGATACCCAAAAGACTAAATGTTAAAGGTCAACTTCTTTGATGCCTGTCTCTTGGACTACTAAAAATAAAAATCAGATCACATGTATAGTTAAGAATGTTTCCCTTTGCAATATTCAAATTTAACATATTTATCTTAACTCTTCAGTAAATTCTGGTACACCATGAAGTTTTGATGGCTATGTGGAAAATAAAGGGATGTATCAGTAACTACACACCAGGTACACCTCATATTTACCTCTCTCTGATATCCATGAAGACGATCCTGTTTTAGCTCAGAAGTTCAAAGTAGGCTCATCAGTGAATGAACTGTGGCCCCAACAAGCTAAAACATGTGAGCAGAAGTATCTGCTATGGATGAGCAGCTAGCTGGCAGGAAAATGGTTCAGGAACAAATACTAGACAAACTTCCTCTTTCCCAGCTTAAGCTGGAAGAAAGTAACAATGGAAGAGAGAGGATGCTGACACTCAGAACACAAGCTAATTGAAGTCACCCCTCAAAATAATACCTTTTAAATAAAATACATTTTCATCTTTTCTAGAATGTGACTTTTTAGAATTTGACATATGTTACCATTTATTTTACTCCCAGTCAAGACCAGCAGTAAATATTCAGTCACATTTCAAATGTTGAGCTAGGAAAAGGATCAATATTGATACACTGTAGCAAGACAGACTGCCAGGTAGTACTTACTGTCAGTCTAAATGAAGTATGGTGCCAGAGTAGTCAATAAAATAAAAGAATACCACAATAACAATTGACAGTATGTCTTAACTCAGTAACATGAGTAACATGCAGTCTATTCAAAGAATAATTATTATTGGTACAGCAAGTAAATTAGTAACATCATGCATGGTCAGCTGATCATAAATTTTGTTAGAGTCTATTAAACTTGAGGATTTAAGTAATTTGATAACACACTGATTTAATCTTTAATATATCCAGCTGCTCCAAAGGCAGCACACATGGCACAGAAGAGACAAAAAGATGAATATGTGATTTCCATTCTGAGGAGCTATAGAGGGTAGTTAGTTACAAAAACCAGTCCTAGAACCTGACTGCCTGGGTTCAAATTCCAACTTCACTTGGTCTTTCCAAATTTAGTGTTCTTGGCTATAAAATGGGGATAAAATTAGTACCTACTACCAGAGGATTTTGTAAGGAATAGCTGAGATAATTTATGTAATGCATTTAAACGGTGTAGTGTAAATGTTTAATAATGTTTAGAGATTATCAATATTGCCATGAAAATCATTTATTTGCCCACCTAATTATATCCAAGGAAATTAAAAACTGGATTTTATAATGAGTCACATGATCAAATCAAACTATACTTCACTGCTTTATTAATATTCTTCCACATACTTCTTTTAGTAAGGTTATGTCTATAAAGGAAAAGCCGAATGAAACGCTAAATATGCATTAGTTTATTATCAATAATCATAGCATGAAATTTATTTTTTAAACATTTCATAATCTTTGATTACAAAGTAATTCTAAGTCATACATTATAAAAAACATTCACAGAGTACAGAAACACATGCACTAAAATGTTGAAATCCTTGTACTATTTTCCCCTTCGCCCCTTAATCACTCTTGTGATAGTACTGTTTCTTAAAATAACTTTTATATATATATGTGTATGTGCGCATGTGTGTGCATGAATCATATTGTAATATGTATGTCATCATGATTGTATTTTATAATTATGTTACATATAACATAATTTAATCTTTTTTAAAGTTAATAGAATTGTCCTAAATAGTTATTTGATAGGCTTTTTAGTTAATTTTCTTTTTTCTTGGTAACCTTTCCATGGCAGTACAAGTGTATATAGCTTATTAATTTGGATATAATACATAGTTTTAAAATATAATGTAATAGGTAGTCATGTGTCACTTAACACAGGAATATGTTCTGAGAACTTACACTCACAATTTGTTGTTAGGACATTTTTGTCATTGTGTGAACATCACAGAGTGTATTTACACAAGACTAGATGGTGTAGCTTAGACTCTATAGTATATAAACCTTTGTGGCATGTTACTGTGTGGAATACTGTAAGCAATTGTAACACACAGGTGAATATTTGTGTATTTCAACATATCTAAACACAGAAATGGTACCATAAATATGTGCTATAAAAATTTAAAAATAGCACATCTATAGAGGGCACTCATCATGAATGGAGCTTGCAGGACTGGAAGTTGCTCTGAGTGAGTCATTGAGTGAGTGGTGAGTGAATGTGAAGGCCTGGGACATTCCTGTACACTACTACAGACTACATAAATACTGTACACTTAGTGTACCCTAAATTTATAACAAAATATTTTTTCTTCAATAGTAAATTAACTTAACTTTACTATAACATTTTTACTTTATAAACTTAAATTTTTTTTTTAACATTTTGAATCCCTTACAATAACACTTAGCTTAAAACATGAATGTATTGGACAACTGTATTTTACCTTTTTTTTTTTTTTTTTTGCAATCTCAGTCTATAAGCCTTTTTCTAGTTTTAATATTTTTAATCTTAAAATTTTTTTCTCTAGAAACTAAAACATAAACACACACTAATGTGGGCAGGCCTATGCCTACACAGGGTCAGGATCATGTCATCCACCACTACATCTTGTCCCACTGGAAGGTATTCAGGGGTGATAACACCCGTGGAGCTGTCATCTCCTGTGATAACAGTGCCTTCCTCTGGATACCTCCTGAAAAGCCTGCCTAAGGCTCTGTTACAGTTAACTGTAAGTAAGTAGGAGTAAAAGACACACTAAAATAACAATAAAAAGAGTAGTACAGTAAATACATAAACCAGTGAAACAGTCATATATTGTCATTATCAATCATTATATACTGTACATAATTATATTGCTATACTTTTATATGACTAAAAGTGCAGTAGGTTTGTTTACACCAGCATTTAATGTCTTGTGCTACAGTGTTACAATGGCTACAATGTCACTAGGTGTTAGGAATTTTTCAACTCCATTAGAATCTTATGAGAGCACCGTTGCATATGTGGTTCCTCATTGACCAAAAGGTCACTATAAACTGTATGTAGCATACGTAACTGTATATAATATAAATGCACTATATTCCATTGTTTGGGTACTCTATACTTTAACCATTTTTCATTGATGAATAGTTTATATACTTCTAATTTTTCATTATTTCAAACAATGCTCTACATATAGCTTTGAGTTTATGTCAGAAAACTGTTTTAGAACGACATAAGATTTGCACATTTATAGTTTTGAACGATTCTGCCAAATTATCCTGCAGTTTTGGAGTCTCATTCATGATATAGGAAAGTGTTTCTCCACACTCTGACCGGCAGTGCATGTAAGGGACAGTTTAAATTCTTCCACTCTAATATTTTTTTATTTGTCATTTATTTTTATTATTTATTTTGTATTTTGAAGTAGTTCCTCCTTTTTTGTCTCCTGGTATTTTTAAAAATTGAATTGCTTCTTCACATGTTTTGCTTTCTCATTGTGTCATCTTTTTCTTTGAGTTGAAGCTTTTAGGTATTCTAAATATTAATCCTTTTAAAAATATATGTTGTAAGTATTTTGCCCATGATTTATTTGCATTTTGTTATTGTTTATGTTGCTTGATTTTATGATTTTGGGGAATTATATCTTATTTAAGATGGCCTCCCCAACCAGTATTCTAAATTAGCTCCTATATTTTATTCTAGTATTTAAGGCAGAGGAGAGAGGTCCTTGGTGAGAAGTTCAGTTTAAATTGTGGCTCTGTCATTTATCATCTGTGTTTCTCTAGGAAAGGCCCTTAGACTCTTCATATTATAAATAATTTAAAAAATATCTTGCATGAACCCTTATTTGGAATTAACTACAAATTTGACTGATGTATTGCTCACTGTTTATTTTAAAATCACATGGTACTTAGTATTTGTTAATTGTGATGTATTTGACTATTACGGAACATTTTAGACATATAGAAAAATGTGGAGAAAAATAAAAGACACACTTGGGTAATTATGTAACAGGTGTATAAAATCTTGACATTTTGTCATATTTCCTACACATGTGAAAAAAAATTAGACACAGTTGAAGCCTCTGTGTACCCCTCCCTAGCCCTACTGCCTTACCTGCTCCTGGTTGCCATGCAGTGGTGTGCTTTATTTCCCATGCCATATTAAGTATTTTGAACACACACACACACACACACACACACACAACACACACACACAATGTTGTTTTGTGTATTTTTATACTTTAAGAAGTGATATTATGCTATTACACAATTTTGCAGCTTGCTTTTCTTTGAGATTTATTTTTGTTGCTTTAAGTAGCTCCAGCTTGTTTTTATGCCTATTTTATAGTAATTGAGGTATTAAGCCACAATTTATGAATTTGGTTGAAATTTACCATCCTTGATTTATGCTCCTCTTAAACTTTTATTTCCTTTTATTTATTATTTTGCTATTTAAATAACCCTGTTATGTATTCTTGAGAGTATGCTTTAGGTTTCCTACGCTAAATATATAGACATAGAATTGCTGGATATACGCACACTTTCCACTGAAATCGTTAATAATAGATATTAAATAGATAAAAACAGATTGTTCTTTAAAGACCTGGAGCCAATTTTCACTCACTCCTAGAGCACATGTACCTTCTGTTTTTTAATATCCTCATTAAAAATATTTTCTGAACTCACTGGATTAAAGTTTTGATTTTTACATTTAAGTTTTTAATCCACATGGGAATGCTTTTATCTTTGTAAAAAGTGAGGTAGATTTCCATATGGCTAATCAATAACCCCAGCACCATTTATTGACTAGTTCATTCCTTCCCCACAGATTTGTACCACTTTAGTTATCCATCAAGCTTTCCTAAATGCCTTCTGGGCCCTCTTCCAGGTTCCACAGCATCGTTTGTCTTTCCTTGTCCTAGACCACAATTGTCTTAATTACTCCACCTTATTAAGACTTGCTATCTGAAAAGGGAAGCCCCTATTTTGTTTTTCTTCAACATTTCCTATTTTCCTTGTCCTTTATTCTCCTATATACATTTTAGAATTGGCTTGATAGTCTAAAACTGACCACAGTAGTGGGAGCCATTAAAACTATAGATCTAGAGTATTTTTGGAAGAAAGGGACATTTCAATATTCTTTATTTTTCCTTCCTTCCCTCCTTCCTTCCTTCCTTCCTTCCTTCCTTCCTTCCTTCCTCTCCTCTCCTCTCCTCTTCCTCCTCCTCCTTCTTTTCTTTCCCTTTCTTTCTTTCCTTTCTTTCTTTCTCTCTCTTCTTTCTTTTTTCCTTTCCTTTCTTTCCTCCCTTCTTCCCTCTCCCTATCTCCCCAGTCTCTCTCCCTTTCCTCCCAATCTCTTCATAGAAGCACCTGGTTGATGGATATTGGAATTCTTAGATCCATACTCCATACATCATCTTCTAATTCTTCTTTCATATTTAGGATGATTTAGCTTTTTCTATTTATTTGCATAGCATTCTGGGGCAGTCTCTAGGGTCGATTTTTCAACTGTGTTTCATTTTCTATTCTTCCCACTTATTGATCATTTTAATAATTTTTTTCTCTTAGCCTTGTTCTTAATGGATGAATTAACCTTTGAATCTTTCAGAAGTTACTGGTTTTGCTGATTTTCAAATGCTCCTTGGTTGCCTTAGGGCATTAGTTCCTTTGTTTATGGATTTTATTAGCTTCCTTTCATGTTGTTGCATTTGCTCAAATGATTGCTAAATGTTCATTAGTCTTTTATACCTACGGTTGATATTTTACACTGCTGTTAGCAGCAGGAGAATACTTCAGTGTTCAAAGGAAAGTTTATATTTTCCTGGAAGAGAACGCAGATTCAACAAGAGACTTCACTCCCTGTCTGTATGTGTCCATGTGTGTGTGCATGTGTGTGCATGCAGCAAAAACACGGCGAGGGTAAGCTTTATTTTTTGTTTTTGTTTTTGTTTTTTTTGATATGGAGTTTCGCTTTTTGTTGCCCAGACAGGAGTGCGATGGCGGGATCTTGGCTCACTACGACCTCTGCCTCCCAGGATGTAGCGATTCTCCTGCTTCAGCCTCCCAAGCAGCTAGGATTACAGGCACCCGTCACCACGCCCAGTTAATTTTTTGTATTTTTAGTAGGGACGGGGTTTCACTATGTTGGCCAGGCTGGTCTCGAATTCCTGATTTCAGGCAATCCATCCACCTCAGCCTCCAAAAGTGCTGGGATTACAGGCACGAGCCACCACGCTGGGTTAGGTTAGCTTTCTTTTAGGGAATACTTGTCATGTATTTTTAAGTACAAGAGCTTTATGTCCTAATGGCTGCACTAAGTTCCCTGGGGCGCAATCCTGCTTCTCTATTCCCAGGCCCCCATTTTATTGAGTCTAAATGTGGTCTTAGCTGAAGGGCAGTTGCTGAGAGTCAGCTTCTGGAAACGGGATTGGCCCAGCCAACAGGAAAACCACAGCACATTCTTTTAGGCCCCTTGGCCTTTAAATTTAATATTACTTAATGATTCAGCGCTGTTGCCTTTCCCCATCAGCTCATTCTCATCAGAAAGGCCTCTCTGTTCTTGGGTACTGAGGACACATTTCTCGACTTGACAGGATTGCTGAGCATTTGTTTTTATGTCATTGTAATATGATATTTTTTTTGAAAGAAAAGAGAGAAAGGCAGACAACTTGAACCAGAAGTGTTTAGTCAACAGTTTAAAACTGAGTGGTACATCATTTCCATGTGTTCTGTGCTGTCATCAGAATTCAGTGAGATAATATGTTCTCTGCATTGAAAAACTGTGTCATAAGTTTGTATTTTTCACAGTACTGAGAACAGTAAGTATTTTTACTGTCGAATAACTAAAACCACCTCTTTTTTCAAAAACAGATGAACTCCTCCAAATTATCTAGATACATGTTCCAAAATCTTCAACTTGTTTCAAAATTTAGATGCTTTTTTCCGGAATCAGGAAATAATCTGCTTTTGTCAAAAACACCTTAACTTCTCCAAATTATCTAGATAAATGTTCCAAAATCTTCAACTTATTGTTTCAAAATTTAAATGCTTTTTTCCTGATTCAGGAAAATGCATTTAAATTTTGAAATGCTTTATGATATATTATTCTCAAAATAGCATCTTTCTGTTTTCAAAACTAAGCTGAGAAATATTCTTAGCTTTTGAATTTTAATGCAATGTTTTTGTTTTCTCTTTATTTCTAATTTCTAATACCCAGGTGTTAGATCAGTGAGTACTAAGAGTTCATGGAATAGGGTGTATATAGAGGTATCTCAAATATAAGGCTCCAAATGGAGGTTTAGGGCGAATTCTTTCCATTTGCAGCCCATATTCAGCCCACTTTTCTATTTCATTTATAATGTTACACTCCTGTGGTACATATCTCTATTCTAGAATTTCTCATGTCTGTTGTATTTACATTGTGAGTAGCCCAAGGGTGTTTATATTTTCATCATTAATACTATAAGAAGAAAAATTTCTGTAAAATATCTGTGACTTAATTATTCTCTAAATGAATCAATCATATTTTTAAAAACATATTTCTCTGCTATACCAAGTATAAATGGCTCAAGCAAAGTGGAAGCTTTAAAATAACCATTTTGAATTTCTCCCATCCAAGTACCAACCACGCCTGACCCTGCTTAGCTTCCGAGATCAGACAAGATCGGGCGTGTTCAGGGTAGCATGGCCGTAGGCCCTATTTTGAATTTCTAAACAAAGATTTAAATAGCGCCAATAGCTTAGTATTCACATAAGAATCTACTTGACAACTTAAGGGTTTGTTTCTGAGCTTGTGGTTAGCTACTTAACTTGACCTAATCACATTATTGAATTGTGTATTTAGAACAAAGATCTGCCTCAGCAAATATTTTAACATGTTCTTTTAGATTGTGTTATGTGCACTCAGCTTTGAGAAAATACGTAGGTTCTTTGATTGCATTTTGAATAAAAAAAACCAGGCAATTAAAATTTATGGTTGTGAAGAGATGGAGAACTGGGAGAGTCTCCTTTTATTATATTTTCTTTCTAAGCATAAATCATTATAACTGCTTTTGAAATAAACACAAATATGACTCAGCAGTCTTATCAGCTATGGCTTCAACCCCCAAGATTTACTGTGTGGCCCTATGAGAATCATAAGTAGCTAAGAAACTCACTTAGGAAATGACAATAACAAAGTAACCTTTTGTGTACCAGTTATATGAGCCTACTGTGATCATTGCTAGAAAGCTGTAGTAACTGCTGCAGACCTGCATTGCTGTGGGACAATGAAAATACTTCATGTAGGCTCAGGATCATTTCCATGTGATAAATCATTTTGACGGAATTACCAAGGTTTGATTTTGTTTGAAATGTACTAATCAGATAATGGATGCCCGTGGCTTAGCTGATGGGTAGGAGCGGCATCATAATTGTTTCCTGGTGGCTGTTCAGGGCAGCACTGAGGGGCTGTCTCTGTTAGGGATGTGATTCCATATTGACAGCACTTAAAAAAAATCCAAATCAGTAAATAGCCAGGGGAACTTTTGTTTGAGGTAAAAAAACAAAACAAAATCAAACCCTCCAGGATATATGATTCATGAATCAAATTTTTGATAAGCATAAACTATGTGGATGCCTTTTTACAATTTTTTTTCTATGACTACTTTGCCCATCACCTATTTTTCTCTCCCCATAAATAAAGCACTGTGCACCTCATACACCATATAATTATTTATATATTCAATTGCAGGCACAGCTTGGTGAAGATGATTTAAGTCCCATCCCAATTAAATGGGACTTGAGGCATGATGATTTGTGTTTGTAGCCAATCTTTGATGTCCACATTCCAAGTAATAGTAAACTTATTTCTATAATGCTGTCTCCAGCAAGCAATGTGTGGTTATATAAATGGCGCTTCATCCAAGAAATATAATGTGGATGTAGACAAGACTGTATCATCAGTCTATTATTTTCCTACAATTCACTGTGTTCTCCATTTCAAGATAATTAAGACATTCATCATTTTTATTCTGTAATTGTGGTTTGTATTAGATGAAATGCCACCATTTCTCAGAACATCTTGATTTCCTTATTTTGCCAAGTGACAGGTTTACTTTCAGTATCCTCCAGATGTGCTCTCTTAAAATGGATAAATTAAAATTTCCTGCTGTTCTTCCCTGAGACTTCTTCATTTTGGTAAGCTCCTGAAACTGGCAAGTCAGGAAACCAAACTCCCTCCTCTCCAAGCAAAGAATGGTTGTGTTGTGGAGCAGATCTGCAGACACAGATTATAATCCAAACTTGACTTACTGAGTCAAGTTTGTAAGTCATTAAACTGCAATGTAGCTTCATTTATTAAGTGGATTACTTCCTGACCTCAATGTGTCCTCTAAAATGAACCTGAAGCACTTTGTGCTTTGTAAGAATCTCATGTTTGCAATAAAGCAGCACAGTGCAAAAGAACTCTATTAAAATTGTGTTAGCGGAGGCAAGTAATCAAATTTCGTAAGTGGAGGAATAGAAACATACTAAAAAAATGATATTGACTAATACTAAACTCCAATGGTTTGAAAACAATGTGATAAAAGTAACAAAAAAGCCTCACTGAGATTTTATTCATACTTTTAAGTAAAATTACTTCAATATACTTAAACTTTATCTATGTATCCAGTTTCATACAAGTGTACATTTGCATCATTGGAAGGGATTTCTGCAACTATTTAATCCAGCTGCTGTCTCCATCTCACTCTCATTGGATATTTGTATTTTTTTATATTCCCCTTGATAAAAGATTATTTAGCTGCAAGTGAAGTATCACTAATGATACAAACTTCATTATCTACATACCCCTAGCTGCTTGAAAATTCCTCCAAATTTTGCTTTCTTATAAATTCTACTCATTGATATTTGTTTTGCCCTCTGAGGAAACAGGAAAAAATATTGAAACAACTATATTCTGTACACTCATGCCTTTTACATTCTAAAATAATTATTATATACCAAATGTTTTAGTTCTCAGAAGATTTTCCTTTTGTTGTGGCATTCTGTGACATTCTTCACCCTTTGGCACTCACTGCTAAACACGATCCACTTTGTATGTGTCTTTCTAAAAGGCTTGGCTCACATTAGTGTGAACTCTAGGGACTGTAGGAATGGCCCAAGCAGTCAGGACCTGATCAGCATATTCTCCATTATATTGTGAACTAACAGAACTTCACCTGCCAAGACACAGGGCTAAAGAGTGATCTTTCCTTTTCTATCTTTCGGATAGATCCTCTCAAAGAATGGGTGCCTTCATTTACTCAAGAAATACCTTGTAAGTACATGCAATTATCAGACATTTTTCTATGTGTTAGAGATCTACAGTGGACAAGACAGAGTTGACACCTGTTCTCATGGAGTTCACAGTACATAAGAGGAAAACAAAAAAAAGTTACAGTTTGGGACTCCCTAAGTAAAAAGCCAGGTGCAGAAATGGACAGTAATTCATAAGTGGGGGCTATAAATTAGATTAGGCAGTTCATGGAGTTGTCTTTGGGGAGAGGCTGTTTCAGGTCAGTTCTGAGAGTAGAGGAGTAGGAAGTCACCCATCACATAATTAAAGTAGCCTCCCGTCACTCTGCCAGTCCTCTGCTCCAGTGCATGGTATAGCTTTGCTCCTCTAGGGTGGCTGTCCTCAATGGCGGCCAGCTCCTCTGGACCCCATGAGATGTTTGCCATCCGTGCTACCAGGACTCCAGCTGGGCTCCTCAACCAGGTGCAAAGAGCTTTCTTTAGAGTCTGCATTAATTTTCTAGGGCTGCCTTAACAAAGTAAAACAAACTCAGATGGCTTAAAACAACAAAAAGCTGTTGTCTTTTAGTCGTGAGCCCTAGAAATCCAAAATCAGGGTTTCAGCAAGGCCATGCTTCCTCTGAAGGCTCTGGGCAAATTCTCCTTTGATTCTTCTCATTTTTGGTGGTTGCCCACTATCCTTGGTGCTCCTTGATTAGTAGATGGCTCACTCCTATCTCTGCCTCTCTAGACACATGCCCTTCTCCCTGGTTTTGTGGCCAAATTCAACAACAGGAGTCATTGAATCAAGATCCACCTTAATCTAGCATGGCCTCATCTTAACTTTATTATATCTGCAAAGACACTATTTCCAAAATAGGTCATGATCACAGATATGGGGGTCAGGATTTGAATGTATCTTTTTCAGGGATGTAATTTAATCTACAATACCACCAATGTTCTCACATACATTGAAGAGCTTTGTGCTAACAGCAGATAGGACTCCTTTTTTCAGCAAACTTCTCTTAAACTGTCGGTGAAAACTCTCTTCTTATTATGTCTAGCTTTTTTGGAGGAAGCTTCCTTAAAACAAGCAAACAAAGATCTTGCTTGGGCCCCTAGTGACAGAACTGTTTTTTAATAAAAAAAAATTTCAATCATAATTCTTTCACTCTCAGAGACAAAACTGCTGTAGGAACCAGAGCAGATAAAATGGTAGAGTGAAACATTGAAGTGGGTGCTCAACTGGATGTTGAAATAAGAGAGGAAGAAGGGAAATTTATTTCTTCAAGCTATCCTCACATTTTTAGAATACTTTAAATTATTATGTGAATGTATGTGTACAAGTATGTACATATGATGATGTCTGTGGTTGTGTGTGTTTTTTAAATTTGCGGTAGATGCAAGTTTATGATTATTGGAAAAATAAATTGCAGAGTGGAGCAGCAATAAATCAAGAGATTCAATCCCAGTCCTATTTGTATTTTTGTTCATTAGGAAAATTTTCTACTACTACTGTATCATCAACCATAAGATGCATATTTTAGTTGTATTTTAACATCTTCAAGATCAGGGTGTATCTTACAAATGAAAGTGTTTTCCACTCCTTGTTGGTTGGGGGGAAGTTAGCATGGGCTAGCTCTCATTGCCTTTAAGTGCATAAATGTGGAAATAGATGTGCATATTTTCATAGCCACTTCAGTTGAGTTATGTGCATTATTGATATCACACATGCTGATTTTAATTACCATTGCTAATGTCTCCAAAAAGATTACACTGTACTTTAGCTTTGCAATTAAAATTTATTGCATGTAAAGAAAAGGGAAAACAGAACTGTGAAAAATAAACCCGTGTCTAAACAATGCTAAAAGGATCCTTTCAATAAGTGTGAAACAAAATTTTTATGTAATAAGCAAGCCTTGCATTATAGTTTAACTAGTAACATTTTTTCTTAGTAGCACATAAAATAATGGTTCATTTTCAATAAATGGCATCTTAGAGTCAAGGGAATTCAGTAATTTATTCCCTCAAGTACAATGAAACATAAGCTCTTCCAAATGCAGGCTTTCATAACTTCCCAACTTCTAGACTAACAGCTAAGGAAAAAAGAATCTCTTTGGTAGTGAGTAAGCAGCATCAGAAGACTCAGGGAAAAATGACTATACCTGTTAAAAATCTGAAGATTCAGAATCCCATTAATCTTAAGAATCCCATTAATACCACCCTGGTCCAAACCATCATCATTTCTCACTGGAGCAATCAAGACAGCCTCAAAAACGGCCTCTGCAAACTCTCTAATGGATTCCCATTGTATTCAGAAGAAAATCTAAATATCTTAACAGTACCTGCAAGGCTCCACTTTATTGAACTGGCCCTGCCTAGCTGGCTGACCTCATCTCCTCCTCCCCTCCTCTTTCATGGTGATTCAGTCGTAGCGACCTCTTCCTGTTTCTTTTTTTTTTTTTTTTTTTGAGTTTTCTTCAAGCTCTTAGTTATTGCCTTCATACTGGCTCTTCTCTCTTCTTGCAATGTTCTCCTTCCAGGTCTTTCAGTGACTTGCTGCTTCTTGTCATTCACCTAAAAGGGGACAAGCACAGAGTGTATTTAATTTGTTTACTTCTTAGTTGTCTGTA
Organism: Cebus imitator; assembly: GCF_001604975.1. Lineage (NCBI taxonomy): Eukaryota > Metazoa > Chordata > Mammalia > Primates > Cebidae > Cebus > Cebus imitator. The sequence goes on along the minus strand of NW_016107492.1, from coordinate 192,656 downwards.
TTCCTTTCCCATAAAACTTTCCCATAACTGCATCAGAGGTGGGGACAGCAGGGGCTTGTCTGCCTTTCCACTGCTATGTCCTAACACTATACTGTTACTATTTGTTGAATGACTAAATAAATAAAGTGTAACTGGATCATTTAATATAAAGGAAAAATGCTTTAATGGGCTAGGATGGTCTATAAAAGCCAGCCTATTTACATAAAAATCACAAAGCATTTCAGAAGAAATTGGAAGCACAGGAGATAAAAAATGAAAAATTGTAAAGAAATGGAAGCAAAGAGTGATGGAATCTAGTCATGATGGGAGTGACTTAGCCACAGAGTAGGACTGCTTATGTTGATGATATGTAACAAACACTAGCATGGGAGAAGAGATACAGATGGTAGAGCAGCTTGGAAGTCTTGAGATGAGGAGCGCTCATCTGCTACATGCAAAGCCCTCATGGCAGTGAATGTGCTCCACTCCAGGCTGCCAAACAGCTGAGCTTGGCAGTCTGGGGGCAGGAGGTGGCATTCACTGCATAGAATACAGTAGTACTAATAATACTTGTATTTCCAAAACATTCCTAGCAAAGTCAAAAGCCTGTGAGGGTCAGGGCAGGTAACATGAATGAGAGAAGCAGGCTGGGTCAGGCAAGCTCATGCCCCATTTAAAGGGGCCAGCTGCTATTCAGCAGCCATGGCTGCCCTGTGGGTATTTAGGCCAAGCGTGATGAGATATTCTCATTTTCCTAGAAAGGACAGATATCTGGATTTTTATTAAAAAAATGTCTATATTTCAATATTGGGAACAAAATCAACTTACAAAAGACACCATGAACCAAACAAAAACAGATCTGTAGTCTAAATCTAACTCACATGTCACTAGTTTTCAACCCCTGCTTTATAACTTTGAAAATTCTATTTCAGTATTTTTTTTTGAAATATCCAAGGACCTTAAAAAAATAAGTACAAAATTTAAAATTTTGATTATGGAATGAGCACATTCTTATTTTAGAAGTAGAATTTGAGAGTACAGAAAAGCATAACAATTTGTAAACCAAAAAGTTAATGTTCCTATGCCAGATAACATTCTGATGTATGCTTTTTTATAATTAAGATGAATAATCACTAATGAAATGCCCATATATGTACTTACACACTCACAAATATCCTTACATATATAGGCACGTCATGTTTTATTGTACTTCACTTGTTGCACTCATAGATACTGTAATTTTTACAACTCAAAGGTTTATGGCAACCTTTCAATAGGCCAGTCTACCAGCACCATTTTCCAACAGGATGTGCTCACTTTGTCTCTGTGGTACACTTGGGTAGTTCTTGGAATATTTCAGTCTTTTTCATTATTACTGTATCTGTTATGGTGATCTATGGTCAGTGATCTTTGACGTTACTCTTGTAATTATTTTGGGGAACCACAAACTGTGTCCATATAAAATTGCAAACTTGGTCCATTAATGTTGTATGTGTTCTGACTTCTCCAACGACTCTTGGGCCTTCCTATTCCCTGAGACCCAACAATATTGAAATGAGGCCAATTAATAACCCTACCATAAACTCCAAGTGTTCAAGTGAAAGAAAGAGTCACAGGTCTTGCACTGTAAATCAAAAGCTAGAGATGAGTAAGCTTAGTGAGCAAGGTATGTCAAAAGCTGAGACAGGCAAAAGCTAGGTCTCTTAAACAGCCAAGTTGTGAATACAAAGGAAAAATCCTTGAAGGAAATTAAAAGTGTTATTTCAGTGAACACCTGAATGATAAGAAAGCAAAACAACTTTATTGCTGATATGGAGAAGTTTGAGTGCCTTGACAGAAGATCAAACTGGCCACATTTTCTTAAGCCAAAGCCTAATCTAGAGCAAGGATCCAACTCTTTTCAATTCTGTGAAGGCTGAGAGAGGTGAAGAAGCTGCAGAAGAAAAATTGGAAGCTAGTAGAGGTTAGCTTATGAACATTAATAAAATAAGCCGTCTCTATAACATAAAAGTACCCAGTGAAATAGCAAGCGGTAATGTGGAAGCTGCAGCCCAGTAATCAGAAGAACCAGTAAAGATCTTTGATGAAGGTGACTACACTAAAAACCAGACTTTTAATGTAGACAGAACAACCTTCTATTGGGAGAAGATGCCATGCAGGACTTTTATTGCTAGGAAGGAGAAGTCAGTGGTTTGCTTCAAAGCCTCCAAGGACAGACTGTTTGCTTGTTAGGGACTACTGCAGCTGGTGACTTTAAGTTGAAGCCAGTGCTCATTTATTATTCTGAATATCCCAGGGCGCTTTAGAATTATGTGATATTTACTCTGCCTGTGCTCAATAAATGGAAAAACAAAGTGTGGGTGACAGCACATTTGTTCACAGAGTGGTTTACTGAATATTTTAAGCATACTGTTGAGACCTGCTGCTCAGAAAAAAAAGAGATACCTATCAAAATATTATTGCTAATTGACAAGGCACTTGGTCAAACAAGAGCTCTGATGGAGACGTACAGGAGATTAAAGCTGTTTCATGCCTTCTAACAGAACATCCATTCTGCAGTCCATGCATTAAGAAGTAATTTGGCTTGGATGAGCAAAGGAAGTGGTTTCTTGAGATAGAATCTACTCTGGGTGAAGATGCCATGAACATTGTTAAAGTGATGAAAAAGGCATCAGAATATTACATATGCTTTGTTGAAAAAGCAGTGGCAGTGTTTGAGAGGATTGATTCCATTTTGAAAGAAGTTCTAATATGGGTAAAATGCTGTCAAACAGCATCACAATCTACAAAGAAATCTTTCATGAAAGGAAGAGTCAATAGATGCAGCAAACTTCATTGTTGTCTTGTTTCAAGAAATTGCCACAGCTTCCCCCCCAACTTTCAGTAACCACTGCACTGATCAGTCAGTAGCCATCAACGTCAAGACAAGACCCTCCACCGGCAAAAGGTTTATGACTTTCTGAAGGCACAGATGACCTTTAGCAATTTTTACCAAAGTATTTTTCAATTAAGATATTTACATTGTTGTTTTAGATGTAATAAATTGCACACTTAATAGGGTGTAGTATAGTATAAGCATAACTTAGGTGCACTGGGAAACCAAAAAGCTTGAATGATTTGCTTTATTGTAATATTTGCTTCATTGCTATGGCCTGGCACTCAACTAACATCTCTGAAGTAGGCCTGTACATAGATAGCTAGATAGCTTTATGTCCTGTTTTCTCTCTTATAATTAGATTATAATATTAAAATGTTTCCTTGTTAAATTTATTGTGAATATTATGTTAAAAGCTGCAAAGTATTCCATTTTAATCATGTATGATCATTTATTTAAAGTTTTCTTTAATTTGGATGTTGACATTCCTTTCATTTTTACTAGGACAACTTAATGAACGTCTTTATGCCCAAACATTGGATTGTATTTCACATTATTTCATTAGATGTGATTGCCAAAAGTAGAATTATTAAGTGAAATGTTGATGAATGAAACCAAATTAAACCAAAATATTTTGTCACAAAATCTACTTGCAAGAGCGGTTTTGAAAATACTTAACATATTCCTTTCCATCATTAAAAACATAAGGAGACATAAGACTTTGCTATTTGCTACAAATTTATTTAATTACCAGTAAGAGTGATTGTATTTTATGTGGTGATTAGCTATCACATATGTTGAAGCCAGGCTAATTTTTGTGTTTTGTAGGTCAATCTCTTTTTTCCCCCTTGGTTGGGTGATTATTAACATTTTTTTAACCTTGAAATTAAATGTCTATAATGTATCTATTTTAAAATTAATTTTCCATGGACCACAATGAAAGTTTTCATTGTACATACACAGGCTTCCATCCAGTTCAGCAAAGATTTCCTTATTTACTATTATTGCATTTCCATTTCTCATATTTGGTCCTTAGTAATTTCCACGATTTGTAGGTTGGCTTCCCATTCTCAATTTTTTCTCTTATTTTATTTTCTCTATTAATCTGGTTGTTAACATCATTTAACGCAGTTTTCTACCTTTAATGTTTTGTTTTTTGATTGCCACCAATGCTGACTTTAAATTTGTTGCTGCATTTGGAGGATTTTCATATTATTTTCTCATTGTATTCAGTTCCTTTTTCACATTTGTTTTCATCTTAAGCCTTTCTCTTCCTATGAATTCCTTCTTTCTGTAAGAGGCCCTGCTTTCTCACATCCTCCTGAATGCATCAAACATGTTTTCTAAAAGCTCCTAGAACATTTGGCCTTGTGCCTCTGTCCTATTAGTATAGATAATTGTGTCAAAATACTGGGACAAAAGACAGAACACATGGGCTCTTCACCACAAGGCCATGTTTCTGCTTACGATTCACATTCCACTTCCAACTTTTAGCGGAAGTGTGTCAGTTTCTGTGTCATGTCAGGTTCTCTGAGAAGCAGATGCCAATGTGGAGTTAGGGATATGAGAGATTTATTGTAAGTTTTGTCCATGAAAGATAAGGAGGAGAGGGAACAGGAGTAGCAAAAACCTTCACAGGGCAATTCAGGTCTGAATACTGTGAAAGAAAAGGGTGACGGGAGGATAATTGGGCAGAAAGAGGTTCAGACCGTGGTGCCAGGTCTGAGAGCATTTTGGCTAGCCACTGGACAGTTTCTGTAGAGCAGAAACTACCCATTAGAGAAGTCTTACATTGGGTAGAAATTGGCAGGTCTCAGTCCCTCTACTGTGCATATCATCAGCTGGGGGTTACCTGGGGATAGGAGATGAGAGAGAGGGACCTCTGCAGGGTACCTTGAAGGCACTGCAGCAGGAGAGGAGCTTGCAGCAGTCTCTCCTGAATGAAGATCCAAGGAAATGCCACCATAGCTGTGACAGAGGATAAATAGAGAATAAATGCCTTTCCAACTAAACATTTCAGTTTCTGATCCCAACATGTCCCAACTAGAAAAAGATATTTTTCTAGTCTCTTCTGGAGGTGGCATTTCTTCCCACATAAAACAGCAAGAGTGAGCAATGGCCAATAGGTTTGACGAGACTCAGCGGTCTTCATGACATGTCGATAGTCCATTATCTTCCCTGGGCACTATGTATTTGAAAAAGCATGTCTGTTCTATAATACTATTCTATCACTTGACCTAGTTCACTGGCTTCCGATAATTCTTGAATCTTTTCTACAGTGTCTTTTTGCATAATCTGCCAGCTCCCTGTTTTAATTTTCTCTGCTTCCAGGGCTTATGTCAACTTGCAACAGAGAAATGATTGCTGGTGATGTCCTTCTTTTGTGCCATCTTCATCTGAAGAGTTTAACGATTTTGAATCACATCAACTTACTCCAATGTACTGCCCTCCAAGGCTTTCCACTACGTTTAAAATTAACACCCCACTTCTTACCATGGTGTACAAGGTCCTATGTGATCTGCCTTCTAACCTCGTCTTCCTTTGCTGATTCTCCTTGCTCATCATAATCTAAACTCCTTGGCTTTCTTACAGTTCCTTGGCTACCTGAAACTCCATCTGAGCTCTGGATTCTTACTTCTGCTTATATCAGTTTTTCTCCAGAGCCTTGCACCATGAGACTTTTGCTGTCAAGTATCAATGCCTCAGAAGCCTTCCTTGACCTCCCTACTTAGAATACAACCTCCGTCATCTACCACCTCCACTGTCTGTTTTCCTAGCATGCTTCCTGGTCATCCCGTCTCCTGCTCTGATCATGCTGTCATTAGTTTTGCCCTGCATTTTATTGCTACTTTGTGTCAGCTCTTTTGTAGGCTTGGCACAGAGATTCAGGATACTCATGTACAAGTTAGATCAAATGAGGCCTAATCCATGGTAGAGCAAGGTGGGAGACCAGACCTCAAGATTTCTAAGGAATTTGAGTTAACCAGTCTGAGCTGCACCACTACCTGTATCTGATTCTTTACCCTGGTGTTTCATTGTCTGAAATTATATTATTTACATGTTTTCTTTTTTAATATCTGTCTTCCCCATCAAGAAAGGAAGTGCCAGGATGTCAAGAGCTGGGGTTTGTGGCATAAATTACTATATGTCTGACCCTCCAACAGTAACTGGCACATGGAAGGAATATCAATAAATATTTGTTTAGTAAATGAATGAGTGAATAATGAAGGAAAGTCTTTCTCTGAAGAAAGTATATTTTACATTCACAGCACAGCTTCTCAAACCTCAGCTATATGCATGGTAATCACAATAACTTTGACAGAGAAGACTTACGGAAGATATTACAGAATGTCTTGGGAGGAATATCAGAACACACATTGTTTAATGAGGGATATCATCAACATCATCTCCTATTAGGAAATGCAGATTGGGCATTGTGACATGTAACCAGTTTAGCTAGCGTCTCTGTAGCCAAGGCTGGTGCAGGTTTGGGATGCTGATCCTCTCAGAGCTGTCTATTTTCATTTCTCTTCTGGGCCTCCCCGTGGCCTCCAACCATGCTAGCTTGTCCTTACTTTCCACTTTCACTATCTGACCTCCAAAGGAACAATGTTTGCCTCCCCTGTTGGGCTCTGCTCTATTTTCTGTGTCCCGACTAAAATTGTCAATTGAACTGCAGGTCACATTATAACATAGCATGTATTTTGCCACCTTATATACATTTGAATTTTTAAAACAACTTTCAGGGGACTTGTTTTTTAGTTTCATGCCGGGGAATTTTCCAAAAGCAACAGAATCGAAATGAAATCTATGTTGGACTAATTTTTTCTCAGCACCACCACTTCTAAATGCGTACCTCTCTCATTTGCATTGAAACACCAGCAACTCCAGTCATTTATTTCTTAGACATTTCCCTCAAACATGATGATCTTCTTGGAGAAGATGAACCATTTCTTCTCATCATGTTAGAATATTTTAAACCTGAATGGAAACATGTGGTTCAGCTCTAGTTGCTTTGGTGATGATATCTGGTAGACATATATGGCTTATTTTTTGGATTTGCACATTCAGAGACTATTTAAGACAAAACAAAAACAAAAAACCAACACAAACAATATGTGAATTAGGAAAACAGTGATGATTGTCTTTTCTCTTTGAAAGCTCTTTCACTTTAGGAAAATACGACTTAAGGAACACACTTAAAGTTCTGTAGCAGCGCATGTTGCGTGTTGCTTATTTCAGAGGCAGAAGCCTGGAGTGTGGAGCCCTCTTCATGGACTGAAGTGTCCAGGTTACTTTTTCTATGAGTGTGTAACATTCTGCCAACCAAGGAAATTCAGTAGTGTAATATTTGCTGTAATCAGAGTCTGGCTTCAGGGAAATTGAAAACATGATTTGCAATTTTTAGTCTGATACCAAGGGCTCTTCAATTTCAGCAGAAACAAAATGAGCTTTATTATTCAGTGCCTGCTCTGACTGAGTAACCTCCTTTTGTCTCCATTTTTTGCTCTTTAATAAATTACCTCTGCTTAATCTTGTAGATTTTTATGCAAGCAGGATTGGAGCAGAAAAAATAAGTCAGTTGTGTTAAGCAATGATGGGTTCTTCTTATTAATTGATTAAGCTGCCCTGAGTTGTTCTGGGAATCATAAGAAGGTAAATGTGAATTGATTATTACATTGCTATTTAATAGATGCCATGCAGTATTTTTTACTTCATAAATTTGTGTAAAAATGCAGTAATACTTGTTTCACGGATGAGGAAAAAGAGCGAAAGGTCTTTCACAAATTATGAGAATGAGGGGGAGCCATGTGGTCTCCAAGGATAACAATGCCTTTTTCCACATCATTCCCTGCAATAGTGCAAAGCATCTCAGGTTGTCAGCAACAATAGTGCAAGATGCCTGGTGCTTCATGCTCCAAAGCCTGCTGCTACTGTCTTTCTAATTAGTATCTGGTAAGTTATGGAGAGAGCTGATAGACAGGCTCTTGGGTGACAATACGCTTCATCACTTATGCATATAATAATTATGTTCTTAGCATTACCTAGTTTTTAAAACAGATTAAAAGTTATGCACTCTCTATTTGGCCGAACTTGAAATTCTTTTAGAACCATGTATTCTCTCCCACAGTCTAAAATATTTCAACTAATATTTTAATGGATATTAAAAATAAACCTTTATTAGTGTCTTTTAATGAAGACATATTTGGAGACATTAGATTTGGTCAGATGGTCAGATATTAAAGCCCTTCCTTGTTCTGAAATTATGTGACTGTGGGCAATTTAGCTCCTCTCTATTACTAAGTGTGTAAAATGAGGATAACTATAGCTAACAAGAGGGTGGCTGTTTGGATTCAATAACATAAAAAGTATATAAACTTCTTTGCATCCTAGAATTAGTAAATAACATAAGAGAAACATGAGTATAATCAGTAACATTCTTTTCCAGTCAGGACTGGCATGTAGTGTTACATGGCATCTCAGTGCAATGTATGCCATCACTGAGGGACCCCCACTTGGGGGCATGTTAATTCCTCCCAGCCAAGTAGTCGCATTGTTAGAGGCTGGGAGGGGACTGTCTGCCTAAGCCAGGCAGAAAAAAGGCAGATTTAGAAGATGGGAGCAATACAGTGTAGCAGGTATGGGTTGCAGGCAGAGTGAGAGAATTAAAAAGGTTAATACCATACAAGAGTTGCAATGCACAACACAGAGCATAGCAAGGAACAAATTATCTGGAGTGAATGGTGTTTGTGTTTGGAGCAGAATTTGCTCAGGCTCCTGAGTTGTTTTCTTCAGCATCATGTTCCAGGCCTGTGTTGTCCAAGGAGGCCACATTGTCCAGGCCTGCAGGTCCTTCAGGGTCATTTCCTCTATTTCTGGGACCAGGTTGGGTCCTAACCATGCTATGGTAAGGCTTGATGCATCGTGATGGACTCCAAAGAGGGCCTGAGCAGGTGTGAACACAAGCATATCTTCTTCCACATGTTAGCAAATAATTTTGACCGTACCATAAATTACTGTTTACATCTTTCCATAAGACTATAGGTTTTATGTTTTGAGAGGTTTTAGCAAAGTGCTTTTCTATAGCTGATTGAAATTTGTCATCTAAATTTAAGACATTAAGGGTAAATAAGGCTTATGCTAGTAATGTTGCAGGGTCCTTACTCATATTCCAACTTTTTTGTTTTCTGAGCATATTTTTAAGGGTGGAGTAAACTACTTTTTAGGCAAAACTACAGGACTACGAGATAAGAACTGAAGTAGTTTGTCAGCAGGAATGACATGTTCTATATGGCCTGAATAATCACAGAATGCTAGCTGAAGATCTAGAGATAGGAGCAAGATGGCTTCAAATTGGTTTTTACTCAAAGGAATTCTTATGACATCAGGGTCATAACCTAGCAACAGATTGCATCATTTGCTGCCTAACTAGCTGGGTATAGGGAGATAGTGTTTTAGTCCTGATATGTGAGCAAAAAACCCATTCTAGGCAGTGCAGTACTGGGGCCATCTGTCCTATTAATCCTGTTGGGGAAGGTTTAGTAGGAAAAACAAACAATTGGATTGAATATTTTGAGTCTATGCAGTCTAGCTGCCCCTGAGAAATAGCTTGCTCTATTTTCTCAATTTCCTTTTTTGCTGCAGGGGTTAAATACCTGGGAGCATCTAGGGCTGTATTCCCCTTTAGGATAGAAAACAGGTTTTGGAACTTATCAGTAGTTATGCCCAAGGGGAGGTGAAGCCAGTTAATATCGCCCAGTAATTTTTAATCATTATTTAAGGTATGTAGTTTCTAGTATTTAATTTAACCTTCTGTGGCTTTACTGATCAGGAATTTCGTATGTATCCAAGATATTTCCAAGGAGAGGACATTTGTACTTTTTCAGGTGCTATGATTAAACCTCTTAACTGTGTATTCCTTTAGACAGAGGCATATAAACTTAAAAGTACTGGCTCTGTTCAGGCTGCTAATAAAATATCATCCATGAAATGAATAATCTTGCAATTAGGAAATACTTTTTACTGGGGAGTAAAGCCTGTTTTACATGATACTGACACATTTTAGGACTGTTCAACATTCCTTGAGGAAGTACTTTCCAATGAAATCAACAAGCTGGCCTTTCATTATTGATAGCTGGTTTTGTAAATGCAGTGTTTAAGTCAGTAATGACTATAGGCTGATATTAAGGAATTGCTGTGGGGGAAGGGAGCTCCTGTTGAAGCGGCCCTATAGGTTGCAGATTAGCATTAATAGCCCGTAAGTCATGCAAGTCTCCATTTGCCAGATTTTTTTGGAATGACAAAAATGGGTGAATTCCAAGGGTTGTTAGATGGTTCTATATGGATATCTTTTAATTGCTTCTCACCTAATTCATGGGCTCATTGTAATTTCTCTACCTTTAAAGCCTACTGTTCTACCTAAATAGGATTTTGAGGGAGCCATATTACAAGTAGGGGAGGAATAACAGTGGCCATTATTAGAAAGAGGCTATATGGTAGTTGTTTGCTATGGCCTCAATTAGTCTTTCTGTAAATAGGCTAGTGGCTCCGTTTTCTCTAATGCTTTTTCTTATCTCTTTATAAATGTTATAAGAAATGGGTTTATACACCTGATTGCCTTGTCAATCTTGCATTACCAGGCAGGACAAGAGCTCCTCTTCTAATGCTGCTTGCCTAAGACAGGGTCCCATAGCTGGAGTGTCTCCCTTGTTTTTTTTTTCAATTTGTTTGGGGAAGGGCTCAGGGGAAAATTCCATTTCCTCTGTGGCACTTTTACTGGGTGATTACAGGGCTGAAGGAGAAGGTGGAGGCAGTTAGGTAGGTGATGGTTCCTCCTCCCTTCCCTTTTTAGGCTCTTCTGTGTAGAGCGGGACCATAGCCGCCCTAACTAAGGCCCATAACATTAAAGATGTTACTGGGGACCCACTGCCCTTGTACATGATGTTGTTTAAGATTTCTCCCCACTTATTTCCAGAGCTCTATGTCTAGCATACCTTCTTCTGGGAACCACGGGTTATGTTTACGGGTTTTTTTTGTGTGTGTTCTACTTGGTATAACATTTTTCACATTTTTGTGCTTTCTGTTGATTTTGTTATTTACACCGGTCCCAACAGTGCTGAAACGAAGTCTAGTGTTCTTAAGCAAAACAAGGCTGTGATGTGCCTTAAAGAGAGACAATCAGTATGTGTGATAAGCTGCTTTCTGGTATGATTTACAGTGCTGTTGGCCAAGAATTCAATGTTAATGAATCAACAATATGTATTAAATCGCATCTTTCAACAGAAACACACATAAAACAAGGTTATATATTAATCAGTTAACCAAAATTTTGTGTCCAGAGACTCACAGAAACATCACCCTGTATTTGTCTTAGGAGCAATGGTTCAGTATTTGCTAATGCAGTTTTCACAGAAACTTTATAGTACATAAGTACCATGATTGATGATAATCTATTTATATAATCCCAGGTACTGATAAATGCTTTTAAGTAGAGTATGGGGATAAAAAGGGATAGATGTGGTTGGGCATGGTGGCTCACACCTGTAATCCCAGCACTTTGGGAGGCTGAGGCAGGTGGATCACTTTCACCTCAGGAATTGGAGACCAGCCTGAGCAACATGGTGAAACCAAGTGTCTATAAAAAATAATAATAAAAAATAGCCAGGCATGGTGGTATGCACCTGTGGTCCCAGCTACTTGGGAGGCTAAGGTGGGAGGACTGCTTGAGCCCAGGAGGCAGAGATTGCAGTGAGCCAAGATCACACCTCTGCACTATAGCCTGGGTAACAGAGTGAGAGAAAGAAAGAAAGAAAGGAAAGAAAGAGAAAGAAAGAAAGAAAAAGAAAGAAAGAAAGAAGAAGAAGAAAAAGAAAGAAAGAAAGAAAGAGAAAGAAAGAAAGAAAAAGAAGAAAAAGAAAGAAAGAAAGAAAGAGAAAGAAAGAAAGAAAAAGAAGAAAAAGAAAGAAAGAAAGAGAAAGAAAGAAAGAAAAAGAAAGAGATGGATGTGATAATTTAGAAAGGACAGTGTACTAATTTAGACACTAAATTAGAAAGGACAGTGTGGAAGTCTCACAGAGGTTGTGAAATTTTAGAAAATGAACTTGGGGTCAGCTGGTGGCTGGATCATTCATGCCTATAAGTCATCTGACGCCTTGGCTTTGCTCAAGCTATTTCTTCTCCCTATAATGTTCTTGTCCTCAGAACAATTCCCCCTTCCTTGCTTTTCCTATTGTCTTTAAAGAAAAATGTCAAAAGCAAAATTAATTGACAGATTATTCTTTAAAATAAAGGAATAAAACAGTAGAAAATAAGAAAATAAAGGGTGCGACAACAACCACTCCAACTTGGTAAACAAAATTGCTGTAAGAATCTAACAAAAATCTTGATGGCAATTGGAAATCATTAAATAAAATATACTACATTTTGAGAGATTAGAAGGCTTTGGAGGATGTGATTAGAAGGCTTTGGAGGATTTTGAGGGGGCAATAAGCTCATATTTACATTTTAAAGCATCATTCAGGGATCAAGATAATAAACTGTCAGGAGAAAAATACAAAAACAGAGACAAGTTAAGTGGTATGAGAATGAAATTATATAAATAAATCCCTTAGCCCAGTGTCTGGTACATAGTAAGTGCTCAGTGCCGGTTAATGATTACTGTTATTCCTAATGCTTCTACTTCCTCTCATTTCCATTCTCAACTTGCTTTTCCTTTCCGCTGGCCATGTAGTGTAGGCCCAGAGTGCTTGCCAGTTCTGCGAGTGCTGTTATCATTAGGTTTATGAGTCTCTAAGATCTGTTCCTGGTTTCTTTATGACCAATGAAGTTAGTCTTCAAATCTTTATTCATGATCCTCTCTTATGAATAAATTCTGAATTAAACCTCATTTGACACTCAAGATGTGATATATTTTATTTAATGATTTCCAGTTCCCATAATGGTTCTTGTTGGATTCTTAGGGCAACTTTGTTTACCAAGTTGGAGGGGTTGCTGCTATACCCTTTATTTATTACTGTTTTACTCCTTTATTTTAAAGAATAATCTGTCAATTAATTTTTCTTTTCATCTTTTTTTAAAAAAGACAATAGGAACAGCCAGGAAGTGGAAATTGCTCTGAGGACAAACAGTGGACACTGGAAGTGTTCTATATTCTGACTATTTTGGTGTAGATCTTTCCATAAACTCACAGAAGATTCTCTGAGTCCTCAATGGAGGCTTTGTCTCAATTTTTTTTCTTTATCTAGGAAAGGCTAATTGACCAAATTAAATTTACCTTGGAACAATTTAGAAGACTCAAGGCTATATTACTTCTGCAGGAGAGCAATGATAATAGTTTCAATGAGAATCCAAAAGTATCTTTTAAAAATTCTCTGTTCCTTCTAGTTTTTAGAATGTTTTAAGCCCTGATGATGTTGTTGAGTTCAAAGCTTATACTCCTTGCTGCAAGAAAGTCAGTAAGTTGAGAGACAAGGTGTTGAGGCAAGGAAAATGACTTTATTTCAGAGAGCTAGCAAGCCACGAAGGTATAGGACTAATGCCCTAAATAACCATCTTAAGTTAATAGAATTTTAGGCTCCTTTTATGTTAGGGGAAGGGGGAACAAGGAAGGGTTAAGGTCAGGAGGTAATTGGTGACTACAGATATCAGGGTATTAGGAGGGGTGTGAAGAGGTTGCAAAAATTCTTTGTTTGTGGTCAACTGTTTGTTAGATCCAACTTGTTTCTATAAATCTTTAAAACAGCATTGTTACTTATGTGCATATTTCCTTAACTTTTTGCAGGCTTCTTTTCAAAAGGGAAATAGTTATTAGTTTAAAATTAAAATATCTAAACTCTTTCCATGATTAGTTTGGACTACATGTAGGAATAGGCAAAGGCAGTTAGCTTGTGAGGTTAGAAGCAAGATGAAGTCAGTGATGTCAGAGTTATCTCACTGTTACAATGAGATGATTTCATATGCTGGCCTCTTTGCATTCCTTTATGGTGAAGCATGCCTAGAATTCAGAAGAAAGGGGAAGGACACAAAGATGCATAAAATACGACTTCTGCTCTCAAGAGTCTTTCACATGAGAAGGAAGAGTCAAGACAAATGCTGTATAATGCAAGGTGTTATGGGAAGGTAGAAAAAAAGTGAAAATATTATTTTATATCTGTTATTAGTACAAGTGTCTATGGAAGAACTCTCCTTTGTGTAGCGAAGGAAATAAAATATTTTACCCTAAAATATATTTTTGACATATTTTGAGATGGTTGTTTAGGGAGCCAGCAAACCAAAGTTATCTTGCAAAGCTGTCGTTTGTGGGGAGATTTGCATCTATGAAGAATCTGCATTGATACAGCTAGGCTTTCTCTGAGAGTTTCCCTTGTCTGGATCTAGGAAGGAGTAAGAGAATGTGATACCTTTAAAGGTCTAAAAGAAATATTTAGCATCTATTCTTTCTGAAGGCTGCTATCTGTGAGATTTCCTTTACATTATAAGACCACCTTGCTAGCCAGGCCTTATGTACCTGTTTTGTTACAATCAGTCTTTCATTCTTTCTGAAACCTCAAGATGGTATAGGAGCTTCTAAACCTTGTTGTGGGATGGGGCAATCACTCTGTGCTTCTCCCCGTGTGCATAGTAAAACATTTGTATGCCCTTTCCCCAATTAATCTGACTTTCATGAGTTGATTTTTCAGTTTACCTTCAGAGAACAAAGGGAAAGTTTTTCCTTTGGCCCCTATAGTAGTCATTGCAGATAGGTCCAATTTTGGTATGTGTAGTTATAAAGATAAAAGAGAACATGGGCATTATAGGGAGAAGAAATAGCTTCAGCAAAAGGAAAAGCATCAGGAAATACTGTGGCTCCAGGAAAAAACAAATACACCAATAATTAGACTGAAATATAGGCTGCTCCTGGGCATCATCTTGAAATTTTCTTACTTTCAATTACATGAACTTTTTTTATTAGAAAGGAGGTGATTAATTGCTTGAAGTCCTAAAAGTAAGCAATATATACATTTTATTATTCAATCTGGATGTCAAAGAATACCAGCTATCATCTAATTTAAAATACATTTTCTATTTGTATAGTTCCTTTACCATTGTGTAAGGGGACTTCACAAAGTTCATGTAAATGTGTATTTCAACAAAACCATGCATAGATTTCAAATTGTTTTTGCACCAAAATAAACTTGTACCATCTTCTTATAATATGTCTGAATAGGATCTAGTTTGATGCACTAACAGGAATAAGACATCAGTTTGAAAAGAGACCCATTGAAAGCAACTTGAATTCTGCTAAAATTGAAGAAAGAACAAACATAAGATTTATGGTGAAACTTGGGTGGAAGAATGATGAAATTATTGATGCTTTAAAAAAGTTTATGAAAGCAATGACTCAAAAAAAAGCAGCAGTTTACAAATAGTTAACTCCTTTTAGGAAGAGATAAGGTGATATCAAAGATGAAGTCCACAGTGGCAGAACACCTGCATAATTTGTGAGGATAAGATTAAGCTTGTTCATGTCCTAATTGAAGAGGACTGATGGTTAACAGTGTCTAAGCCAGCACCATGGACACCTCAACTGTTCATCTTACACAATTCTGACTGAAAAGTCAAAGGTGAGAAACATTTCCACTCAATGGGTGCTGAAAGCATTGTGCTTAGATAAGCTGCAGTCAAAAGCAGAGCTTTTCATGGAAATCTTAAAAAAGTGGGATCAAGATCCTGAAAGATTTTTTCAAAGAATTGTAACAGGAGATGAAACATGGCTTTACCAGTACAATCTTGAAGACAAAGCACAATCAAAGCAATGGCTACCAAGAAGCGGAAGTGGTCCTGTCAAAGCTAAAGTGGACCAGTCAAGAGCAAAGGTCATGGCATGAGCTTTTTGGTATGCCCAAAGTACTTTGCTTGTTGCCTTTCTTGAGGGCCCCCAAATGAAAACATCTGCTCATTATCAGAATGTTTTGAGAAGGTTATCCAAAGCTTTAGCAGAAAAATGCATGGAAAAGCTATGCCAGAGGGAACACCTTCCACCATTGAGGGAAGGTGCTCTCTTTCCAGGTCCAACTAGGGGGCGTTGTTTTAAGGGCAAGACCTTCCTAGCACCATGCTCCCCTTCCATCTCTTTCCATCCAGGGGATTTAATGGTTTATGTTTAAATTTCGTGGGTGCAGGAAGAAACTAAGAGTCAATCACTCCAGTGGAAGTTCTAAGGAACTCCTTTCATTGACCAGGGATCTTAGAGGAGGTGGATGTCCCTCCCAGGTTAAAAGTCCCCTTCTTCCACAACCCTTTGGACTCATGTTTGGATCCCTTTCACAAACACTCTCGTGCTCATGGAAGCTGTTTTTCTCTATCCTAGATTTTCCCTCTGGAGTCCCCTTCCACGAACACGATCTCGTGGAAGCCTGTCTTCTCCTCCTAAACTCCGTGTCTCTCTATTCCCTTCCACTCAGTGTGGAAGCTGCTTTCCTTTCCTGGATTCCATCTTTCTGGATTCTCTCACTCAGTGTGAGAGTTAGCTGTTTCTTTCTCTCTCCTTCTCCTCTTTTTTTCTCTCTAAATAAATAAATAACTTTCTACAAACACTTTTGAGTCTGGCATTTACTGCGCACTGCGCCATGGTCCCTTCTCTCATTCTTGAGAGGACAGGAGACCAAGAACCTGGAGAAACATCCTCTCAGGGGAGCTGAGGGCATTCTGGACCCCTGAATCCCAATGTTACACCATGACAATGTCACTGTTTATTCTTCTCATCAAGCAAGAACAATTATGTGAGTTTTGATGGAAATCATTATTAATTCATCTTATAGTCTTGAATTGACTTTTTCTAACTCCCTTCCCACCCTAATCTCAGAAAGCATTTAAGAGGCACTTACTTTTCTTTGTTTAATAATGTAAAAAAGCTTGCATTAAAATGGTTGAAGTCCCAGGACCCTCAGCTCTATAGGGTTGGACTAAAAGTCTGGTATCTTTCTTACAAAAGTGTCATAAACTTGGTGGAGCTTATGTGGAGAAATAAAGTTTATATTTATATTTATATTTTTAATTCTACATTTCCTCAATCTTTTTGAAGTCCTCTTGTATTTTGCTTGTTGGAGACAATTTTTTCTCAGTATTTGGTCTTTGTGATTTGAAAATAATATTTATGGTATATTTTAGTGAATAGGAGGTAGGAGTGATTACTATTTAAAACAAAGTTGCAGAAATAGCTACCAAAGTGAAAAACAATAGGAAATTCATTGATGAATTACTTATTTTTTTCTTCAGTTTTCTATTTGGCTCATTTGTTTGAGACACATTCTCATTAGTAACATTGTGACATGAAAATCAGATCAACCTGGATTAAGTTCTACCTTTGCCATTCACTAGATTTATAACCTTGGACACATATCTCAACTTCTCTGAGCCTCAATTTTTTTTCATGTAAATGGAGATGGCAAATATAAAGATTGTGAGTAAAGTAGAATATTCTGAATGTTTCTACTCAGCTTACAGCAAATATAAGCTTGAAACCATCCAGTGGCCTCCTTTTTCAACAGTTGTCTAAATGCTTCATTGCCCCACTATAAAAAGGGATGCTTTATGCTTTAGGGAGACTGGTACAGATGCTCCTAGATATTAAAGTAAGACAGGAGAGTCTGGCTTCCTAGGGAGCTCTGAAGTGCTCCAGGTGGCATGGCTCTTGATCTCCCTGACCTTCTATCAATTGCATTCTCTCAAACTCTGATTTCTTCTTAATACAGACTGACATCCCTCCAAAAACTGGAAGGTACAACATTACCTTACATCAGTCTTCTATGACTTTTTAAAAAATATAGTTTCCCCAGATCAGATTTCTCACTATTGGAGCAGCCAATACCAGCTGCTTCCCCTTCTATGATGTTGTCTATTGTTCTACCTTGGGTAACTTCTCTGCTTACAACAAACAGGAAGCAGATGTGGTAGCAATAGATCCCGCTCATTATCTGGATAAAAATTGGACTTGGCAGCAGTTCACCTTGGAGTTGCCAAGTCAAATGCAACAAAGTGTATGTAATTTGATTAAATAAAATATGGAGTTCCTTTCTGCTGACCACTCCCCCTTCCCCTATCTTGTTTAGGAGTAGCTGGGGCTCCAGGCAACCTTGTGGGGAAGTCTCTGATGATAAGTGCATCCCAGCAGAAGCGTCATTACAGTTTATTCCCCTGCCCTCCAGCTGCCTATTTTTCACTTCACGTTGCTCAGGCATCTCAAGTAAACCTGTCCCAAACTGAGATCTTGATTTTCTCTTTGAAGCCTGTGATTCCCAGGGGACTCTATCTCAGCAAACATCCATCTGAACATTTGAATCAGAACCTTTGGAGTCATTCTTGATCCCTCTATCTTTTTTTTCCTAAATATAATCCATCACAAAGTCCAGTCTGTCTACCTTCAAAATCATCTGCCCATTTCTCAACCACAGCCCTAGTCCAGCTGTTATCATCCCTAATCTAGATACCGAAATCACCCCTGAAGTCTCCCTGCGTCTTCCTGGTCACTTCTCTTCATCTCCAGTCCATTCACCACACCACATTGATAGCGTTCTTTTAAGAATTTAAGTCTTACCATGTCCTTCTCCTGCTAAAGCCCTTCAATGGCTTCTATTATAGAGTTAAATCCAAATTTCTTACCATAACCTGCAAGGTCTGGTACTTACTACTTCCTACCCATCTCTCCAGCTTCCCAGCTTCCTCTCCTTCCACCCTCCTACATCCCTCTTTGTTCCAGCCATTCATGCAGTGTCTCCTTCATTTTCTTGAGCCAGCTGTATTAGTTTGTTCTCACATTGCTAATAAAGACACACCCGAGACTGGGTAATTTATAAAGAAAAAGAGGTTTAATGGACTCACAGTTCCACATAGCTGGGAAAGCCTCACAATCATGGTAGGAGGTGAAGGAGGAGCAAAAACAGGACTTATATGGCAGCAGGCAAGAAAGTGTGTGCAGGGGAACTGCCGTTTATAAAACTGCCAGATCTCATGAGACTTATTCACTATCACAAGAACAGCACAGGAAAAACCTGCCCCCTGACTCAATTACCTCCCACTGGGTCCCTCCCACTTCACATGGGGATTATGGGAGCTACAATTTGAGATGAGATTTGGGTGGGAAACAGCCAAATCATATCACCAGCCAAGCTCTTCTTTGCCCCATAGCTCTGGACTGGAAGACTCCCAGACTCCCTCTGTCCTTTTATATAAATGGCTATTTCTTTCTTTCTTTTTTTCTTTTTATTTTGACCAAGTCTTACTCTGTTGCCAGACTGGAGTGTAATGGTGTCATATTGCCTCAGTGATACCTCCGCCTCCCAGGTTCAAGTGATTCCCCTGCCTCGGTCTCCCAAGTAGCTGGGACTATGTGCCACCACACCCAGCTAATATTTGTATTTTAGTAGAGACAGGGTTTCACCATGTTGGCCAGGATGGCCTCAATCTCCTGACCTTGTGATCTGCCCACCTCAGCCCCCCAAAGTGCTGAGATTACAGGCATGAGCCACCGTGCCTGGCCATAGATGACTATTTCTTATCCTTCAGGTCTCAGGTTAAATACAATCCATCATGACTTAATTTATGGCAACACACATTCCCTATTATTATTTTTCATAGCACCATGTTCCCACCCCTCTTAGTATCTATTTATAGTTGTATATGTTTTTGTAGTTTACTTTTCTAATATCTGTATGCTGCACTAGAGAGTAAGGTCCTTGGGAGTGGATGTAGACCCCCTAGAACAGGACACACATAGGTGCTTTGAGACTTTATTTTGAATCGATAAGTGAAATGGATAACAACATGGAGCAGTGAATTCTGAATATGCTTGGAGCCAGAGGAACACAAAACCATGATTTTACCACTCAGAAATGTCACATTGATTTTATATTTAAATCATTTTATTTAATTAATAAACTCGTTAGTTAAAGGAGTTTGTGAGTATTGTTTTAGTTTTCAAAATCTTTTAGGAGCAAAATTATTCCACAGAGCTAGGTTAGTGGGGAGGATCATCTGTAACACTAGTAATTGTCTAGAATTACAGTAGGATGATTTCTCACACTAGGATGTGAGGTACCAAGCCCAACAATTGTCAAGTAAAAATTAGGTGTCTCTGTCCTTTTCAGAACAGCACACTCTGTAAGCCAAAGTCCTTAACATCTCAGCAATTACTGACTCCTGGGTTCCCTGTGGGTGATTTTAGATTCACAGCTTTAGGGTATCTCAGCACAAAAGCTGGACACATCCAACTTATTTGGGACCTATGCCTTTTTTCTATTGGGCAGTTGGGAAAAATTTTTGCTTATTTCTTGCAGAGATATCTTCAATTAAAAAAAAATGGTAAAAGTTTATTGAGTTTTGGCATGCAATGCTGAATTTACCATCCAGTTAATGAGGAATCTCTTAGTTCTATAGGGCACTGTAAATGCTCAGACTCCTGAGCTGAACTGAAAGCAAGTAGACACTGGCTGGTCTTGTGCCCAAGGGCAGAGAAAGAGTCTAACACAGTATATTTATTCCATCACCAGTCTATGGCTAATGTCACTCATTTATTAAGAACTATGCAGCAAATCACCTAGGCTGCTTGATGTAGGTGTCCTGTGCAACTTGGGAGATCATTTTCTTAAAAATTTTTAAATTGATATAAAATGGATTTACATAATTTCAAAGTATATGATATTTTGATACATTTACATAATATGTTAAGATTAAATCAGGGTAATTGGGATATCCTTCACAATTTTCTTTATGCTAGGAACATTCAAATGATTTTCTTCTGTTTATTTTGAAATATGCAATAATTTATTGTTAAATATAATCACCCTACTGATCTATGGAACACTACGTCTCATTTCTTCTATCTAACTGTAAATTTGTGCCCATTAATCAACCTCTCTTCATCCCCAGGAAGATCATTTTCAAAGTGGTTGTGCTGTACTGGTGTGAGTATGGAAAGTCAACACCAAGACAAAAGTATGCCAAATTGCAGGGCCTTTACTGCCGGCAGCCACAGAGGACCCTCGTCTCTCCAACCCATGGCCCCGAAAGGAGCGTGTCAAGACGTTTTATGCCCGTAAACCACCTCGGGGGTGAGGGGCAGGGGTGGGGGTGAGGGGCTTCAGACATTCTGAGGGCCAGTGGATTTTGTAAGTCACCCCCTGGGTGGAGTTGAGGGTGGGGGGCTCTGGACATTCCTAGGGCCAGGGGACTTCGGACATTCCAATTGTTATTTAAGTGGTTCACAGAAGTCAAGATAAGCATCAGTTTACACATTGCCTGGGTAGGGTGGAAATTACAAACCTTACTTAGTTACTTATTACAAATCTCAAGGGCCAAGATGGCGTGGGTTTGGACTGCTTGCCTATCACATCAGGGTTACAGAGAGCAGTTTCAACAGAAAGCCAAGGTACAGTTGAGGTATGCAGTTTTATGGGGCTTTTACCATCTCACAGTTGTGGTCTGAAAGTCATTCTTTCCAAAAAGATACAAATGTAACTGCCATTATTGCAAAGCTGAATTTAGGGGAAGGTGGGCACAAGCTCAACACACTCAAAGAAGCCAAAGTCAGTGACCGCACAAAAAATAAAAGAAGGTATTCTATGGCCATAAGTTATGGAGGGAAAATAGTTGTAAAAAGTGGATTTCAAAAATACTTTTTTGACTGTGGTTCTAAGTAAGAAATACATAAGTTTCTTTCTTTTTTCCTTTCCTTTCCCTTCCCTGTTTCCCCTTCCTTTCGCTTTCCGTTTTCCTTTCTTTTTCCCTTCCCCTCTCTTCTCATCCCTTCCCTTTCTTTCCCTTTAGTTTTCCTCCCTCCACCTCTTTACTTTCCAAACTAGCTGGTCTCCACCTATTGGGATAATTTCTTGATCTGCTGATGGGTATTGCCTTGCAGTTACACAAATAAAAATAAAAGCACACCTCCAAAATAACTTCATATTTGAACATACTGGAGAGTACCAGAGTCTCCCTCACAATATAATTGATAATGGTTCTGTACTTAAAGGGAACTTTGAACAAGCACATCAACTGAGACTTAGAATTTTCTGCAAATAATTTTAAGAGCCCTGATGCAGGGAATCAATAACCCAGCATTGAACGGTGTGAGACAAGAGAATTGTAGGCCACACACTGAGGATCAATAGAAATTAATCAACATAAAAAGAAGAAAAAATGTATTTCAGCAGAAAAAGTGGCTGAGAGTATAAATGTGCTCCTTAGTCAAGAGTTAATATCAGAAACACATTTTATTCTTTCATTAGTTTATTAAATCAATATTTTTGAAAGCTCTGGACCATGGGTGGAAACAAGACATTCTCTGCCTTTAAGAAGCTTATATTAAGCATATTATTTGTGGTTTAGTATATAATAATAATATAGAACATAATAAATTCACTGGAAAGGAAAACACTGCATATAACTCACATTCCACATTCTGATTTTAGTTGTTTTCAATTAATCATTTTTGTTAGCTGGATAAGTCCAGAGTTAGGAACACTGCTCCAGGTATTGTACATGGATATTTAGACTACGTGGACACCAAATCATTGTTGTAGTCGAGATCTTGTTAGATAAGAGTGAAGAGATTGAGTAAGTTAAATCTTTAAAATGAGGCTGATATTAAATGTTTATTTCTCTTTGGGAATATTATATATTATGCTTGTACATATTAAGCATATCATTTTAAAAGGTGACAGTTTTCCTATGAGATTTTTACACAATTGTTGAATTTTACAGTATTTTTATACTGCTCAATTTAGATATCCATTAGATATTACCTTTAATTCATTTTTAATTAGACCAGTGCCTGCTTACCCCCAAATTGTTATAAACTCTTTAAGGAGAGGATTTTTTTCTCGTTTTTAACTTGTTTTCCATCTTT